>NC_056743.1:940916638-940971638 GCF_019279795.1 Protopterus annectens
GAGTAAGGCACAGGGTGTATTTACAGGCACCCAAACAATCATCAGGGACTGCCTTAAAGGAAGTGAAGATATCATTCCATTTTTATATGTAACCAAAGATTATTCCAGAGATGGGGACGCATGGAGTAATAAATTTGACCCTCCCCCAAATGTGTCTTATTTGCTGATAGTGCTGAAGTCTGTAATTCACGTGTTTGTGAAGCCCTTTGTTTTGTGAAGGTGTAAGAGATTGAGGAGGGCTGGGTCCTTAGCACAGAATACTAGACATAAATCACTTTTCGGTAATCTGGAAACAATGGAGTATAGGGATGGAGCTTCAAGCCTGTCTTTGGAGCTGAGAGTCTTTTCTTTCAGCAATCTTTTTTATATGGGAACCTTGGGGGTCTTTTTAACTGCATGTACTAATGTATTTGGATAGATGCATACTAAAAGGAACATTATATAGAGAAATAATAGCTTCTTTTGACTAGTATAAAAACCTTTAATCATTAATTAGACTAGAATGAATGATTTCCTGACTACTGTTGCTACACTGTTTTCAAAGTATAGGGAGTTGTCTA
The DNA here is from genome assembly GCF_019279795.1 of Protopterus annectens. Taxonomy (NCBI): domain Eukaryota; kingdom Metazoa; phylum Chordata; order Ceratodontiformes; family Protopteridae; genus Protopterus; species Protopterus annectens. The sequence continues at coordinate 940,917,199 of NC_056743.1, forward strand.
TGAAGGCATCAAGAACTCTACTCATGATGCTGTTGAGATTTGTCTGCCAAAGGTGAAAATACTATATTTCTTTATATTTAATTGAAGCCATTTTCAATACACTTCTGACTACATGGTTTAGTCCTTGCAGTAGTAACATGATGTCAGATACTGAGCCTTATGACAACACTTAGATTGCAATCATCTTCAAATCTGGTTAGCCATTTATCCAGGTTAGTGGTCTGGTTGTCTGAAAAGCAGATGCCAACAGAAGTGTCTCCAGTACTGTGCCCTGAAGAATGCAACTAGTCAACTTTTTGCCTTCTGAGCTCGTGCCTTCTGCTTTACCTACATGGTATCAGTCTGTCAGTCAGCTTATTATCCACCTTACAATGTAAAGTCTACATTTAGGCCTTTACGTTTATTTAAAATCCCAGCATGAGGAAAGTGTCAAAGGCCTTAGGTAGACCCATGTATGCTGTATGAACTGTATAGTTGCTGTCTTCAACTTTAGTGACTTTCTCAAAGTTTATTAAATTAAGTACGCAATCTCCTTTTGACAAAGCCAGAGACTTGTAGGTCTAGACCACTAAGATTTGTATACTGGAGATTATGGAATCACATATATATTCCGTGGTACTATGGGTGTGTACTTCCCGGGATCTAAGGTGGGCCCACATTTATGCAGTGGCATAACAATAGCTGTTTTTCATCCTTCAGCAACATACCATTAAGATATACTATCCCCTTTCAAGAGGGGTTCAGAGAGGGCTTGTCTGATCCTGTTGATTAAGCAACCTGGTATATTATTTAGGGCCATAGAGATGGCAATTTTAGCTTTAAAGAATACATTTAGGACATGTTCTGTAAATATATTAGGGGAAGAAGGAAGTCAGAAATTTGTGGACCTTTAATGACATTTTCTGATGTGAAGTTGGCACTAAATTTATCTGCAAGTCTATTAGCAATATCATTAGGTCTGCAATGGGTAATAGCATTATGAATTAATTCAGAACATTGCTGTATGTCATTTCTCTATCACCTGGTATAGTTAAATAAGGATTTCAGTGATTTTATTATTATTGTTGGCTTTGGATGCTAATTTTGTGTTCGAATTTACCTTTCTTTATGATAGTTTAAAGATTTTTACTGATCGTTTTGATGGATTCTTTAATGCGGGTAGATTGTCCTTTGTTATAGGCCTTAATTAGCTTTTTTTGCTTATTATAGAGTTTATTAATGGTGACATTCCACTGAGGTGGCTTATTTTTATTTTCCTTGATATATCTGGTACTGATTGGAATTGCTTAGTTCATATCGTTTGCTAAATGGGAATAAACTCCATTGGTATAAGTGACAGTTGAAGCTGTATGGGGAAATCTTGTAGTTGAATTGTGACAGTGCGCAATATAGTATTGATAAGTTCATACTTTTAAGTTCTTGAATTCAGAGGTGTTATTAGATGTTGTTAAGGAGAAACTTACTGATTTGTTATCACATTTGAACAGAGAAGGAAATACTACAGGAGTATTGTATGTAGGTGTGATGGTAGTGAGGATAAGACCAAGCTGAATTTGACCCCTAGTGAGGTGGTTAACTATATGAACAAGGGTGTTAGCATTTGTCAGTCTAGGAATCTTTAGACATTTACAACCTTTGTGCTACAAGCAGTCCATCCAGTTAACTGACAGACAGTTGAAGTCACCCATCAGAAAGGTATGTTTATCTGTGGGTAGTTGATATGTATAATAACAAATCTTTCCTCGTCCTCCAGGGAAATGAAAATTACCTGAAAACAAGCTGCGAGGAGATAATGTGTCTTGTTTAGGATAAAATCAAGTTCAGTAAGTTCTAACTGTGAATCAAAGGGCATTTGTCTGTAGAAATAATTGGGTCTCTAAGAAATATTGATACCTGCTTGCAGATCATTATACTGTTAATTTGCTACCTTTGCCACAACATAAGAACACGTTTTTGTTAACACTGAGCACTTGGATGCCACTTTGTTGCCCAAGAATGTAAGAAATTACTAAGGGAACAGAGGCAATGTCAGGATGGAAATGTGTACAGACTCCCAGGTGCAGTCAAACATATCAGTCAACAGCAAGTCACCAGAGGGGAGTATATTACAGCAACAATAATGACCATTAACATGGTTTGGTTTATTAGTATTGGTAGCTTTAATTGCAATACAGTGGGAGTGGTGTATGCCCTGAAATGTCCCTGCAATAGAGAAAACAGGTTTGACTGCAATGTCACTTTCTTTAGTGCCAATGAGATTTACATATATGATATAATGGGCCCGTTCCCAAAAGACTAGCTCTCAGTGTAAGTGACCAGTTACACTGAGAGCAGGATAAGAGCAGGTGTTTTGGAATATGGACCCCATTCTAAGCCTGTTTATAAATTTGCCTTACCCTAAAGTAAGTCACTTGCACTCAGAGCAAGTCTTTTGGAATTGGGGAAGACTTAAATGAAAACAATTCTTTTGGAATCTGGCCCTATGCACTGCACTTTGTTACTCTAATAATTTCTTCATATTTGCTGATTTTTTCCCTTATCAGCAAGCTAAAGGAATAGTTCTGGGGGCCTCCATGGCCCCAACATCCACTAATCTCATCTTAAGTGAGCAGAAGTGGTCCATTATAAAATAGACTTCACAAAGCAGGTGTATTTTTATGCAAGATTTATTCACAACTTGTTTGTCACGTGGAAGGGAAGTGAAGGTGATTTTGAGCAATTTTTAGAATACATGAATTCAAGCATTATATTCTTTTCTTACAGAAGGAACAAGGTTACATTTTTGGACATGCAAATCACACTTGATGATGAAAACAATTGTTTAACATCCAAGATATTTATAAAAGCCACTTTTATTAATAAAAATGTGCATTTCAGTAACAATCACTCGGTTATATTAAAAAGAATGGTATAAAAATAGTCTGCACACCTGTTTAAAATGACCTCATCTGATGACAATTTTGCAGATCTGCTGAGAATAAGAGAATAAGAAAATAAGAGAGTTTTTCTAGAGAGGGACTATGATGTATGCTATGCTTCTGTATTTTAAACAAGTTAAAAGAGGATAGAAGTACTAAATATTGTCCAGTTTTCAGTTACAGGTGAGAGGCTTTCAGCTACTAAACATTAATTGTAGAATTCTGTCTGTGAAAAAGACCTTATTCATGCTTTCTAGTAGCACTTAGTGTGGACACAGTGGAGAGAATACAAAGATTCTGCCTTTTCTCCTTGAACTGGTCCAAAAGATGTGTGAAGCTTTCAGCTTTGTTAATAAAAAAGCTGTAAACTGAAAGCTTTCCAAATAATTACCATATATGTGCAAGAGGGTCCAACACTGTAAACTCAGGTTTTAGTAGAGTAGATAATGCCATTTTATTAGTAGCAGTCTGTCTCTCATTTGATCCATATGAATGTACGTATCAGAGTCAAAAAGCAGTATGACTACTGTACCAAGCATGTGGTATGCATTACTATTTATTTAAATTGTTGTGACAGCTTCTTTTTCAGTAAAATGATATGTAAGCTGTATCAAAGAATTTATGAATATTTGCATTCTATGCATAATAAACCTCTGACTAATTTCCTGTACAAGCATTCATTGGTATGTGTGAATTTTAATTTTTTTTGTTTTTTATGATGAATAAAATGAAATTAGATGCCCAGAAGAGGAGTAGGAGTGACTTAGACAGTTTGCTAGAAAAGACAGAGCTTAGAATGGCAGCCCAGGTAGAATGACGGTCTGGGCTTGTAAACACAGTAAGTAACTGTTACAGGAAATACCATTGTAAATATCTTTATTTACCTTTGAACTGAAGTATTGAATTGATTGACCATGTGACTGTTGCAGTTTTAATGTAAATGAGCACTGTTTTAATGCCCATTAGAGAATGGATGATCTGTACATGGTCACTCTGACTGGAAAATGAATGTACAGGTAATACCCGCTGAAAAACAAGTCGGCTGCTTCAGAGCAGCATATTAAGTTGCCGTGGAGGTCAGAGTGTAAGAAAGCTAATGGTCACCTTTATTTTATGCTCACTAAGCAGCCCTGTTGCTGTTTAGTGAGTGTAAAATTAAAAGAAAGAGAAGATAAAAAACATAGAAAAGTGGTGTGTGTGTGTGAGTGTGTGTGTGTGTGTGTGTGTGTGTGTGTGTGTGTGTGTGTGTGTGTGTGTGTGTGTGTATGTGTGTATGTGTGTGTGTGTGTGTGTCTGAGCATTTGCATAATTACATACATAAAGAGAGTGAGATTCACTGATTGATCAGTGTCTGCAGTAGTTATTTAAAATGAAGTGGTATACATACCACTCAACCTCTTAGCTCAAGAAATCTGGATAAAGCCTAAAATAATGGGGGGACAAAGACTCAAACCAGGAACAAATTTTAAATATTGCTCTTATAAAATTGGAGAGTTAGAATGCATTTTCTGAAGGATATGAAGTCTGAATCAGAACAAAAACAGTAGCCCAGGTCATGGGAATGGCACCAGAGATGGGGGGACAAACTGGCTAATTCAGACATTCTCACTTACCCCCTGTGGAGGATTAAGCCTAAAAGAGGATTAGGACCACCTCGGGGTGGTCGTATGGTGGAGGTCTTGTGAACAGAGTACCATGACTGCTCTGGCTTTCGTTGGCCCCTTCGCTTTGATGTACATGTGGGCGCAAGGTTTGTTTTAGTCTAGTTCTTTATTTTGCTTTATTTAATTTATAAAAAAGAGAGAGAGAGAGCGTAGGTAGTACCCCAACATTATGGGACTAGCTGTCCAGCTATGCTAGTTGTTTGTTCAATGGTCTTTATTGGTGGAAAGGTCTATTGCTGAAGCCTTGTTTGGAGTAGATTTTGCTTCACCTGGAGTTTCTCATCTGTGAAAAAATTCTTAAGAACTACAGTGGAGTCTAGGCAGTCAAAAAATATACTGATGTAGAGCTTTAAGAGCCTTTATTGGTTTATAAGAAGAAGATATTCAAGCGCTGCTATATGTTTTGTCTTTTGGAAAGTGACCTCATATATTGTAAAAGGAAGCAGTATCTCCATGGTTACAGCTAATCACGATGCATGGCAGTGTGTTGTGGGCATTTGCCTTTATTGAAATATTTGTGATGTCACTCCTGGCTGTTAACCCTGGGAGCGTCCCATTTAGTTATTGCAAAGTTTAAGCCATGCATTATAGAGAAGATTCTAAAAGCCAGATTACATAAGAAATGTACCTTGAGAAAATAGTGGAAAGACTTTACGTATATAAACAGTACTTGGGTCAGATTGTTTTAGGCAATCCACTATTCTACAAATCTCTTGTAGACTAAACGGACTCTGCCGTGCTTTCGTAACCTTCTTCAGAAATACTTTCATCTCAGTTTTTCATTGCGGTTAAGTAGGATAAAAACTGAAATACAAATGTAATGAAATTCAACTAAAATTAAAGTTAAATGATATAAATAAAATGAGCTTTGTTGTGAACAACATCTTCACCTGTATCTCAAAAAGGAAATCTGTCATGAAGTATGTTTTGTGAGTCAGAACCAGATAACACTATTAAAAAAAAAGAAATATATATATATATATATATATATATATATATATATATATATATATATATATATATATATTTATATATACAGTGCCACCTGTATCCCAGAAAGGGAATATGTCATATGGTAAGCTTTGTGAGTCTGAACAAGATAAGACTATTAAAAAATGTATGTAAAATGAAATAAAACTAAACTACATACAGTTAAACTAATATTAAACTAAACACAGAACTGAAATATAGATAAAAATAGATAAACTCAAATTAAACTAAAGTTAAAAAATATAAGTAAAATGAGCTTTGTCAGGAACAACAGTGCCATCTGTAACCCAGAAAGGGAATCTGGAGTCCCAATATCAAAAAGTCTCCCGTTGAATGTGGTCTTGTCTTTGTTCATGGTAGGCTTGTGGGATCCCCAGACTCCAATAAATTGTAAAAGTGATTATAACCAATTAGGGTGTCCGCCGGTACCAAAATGGTCAGTGTCTAACCAAATTTCTTGTGGTTCAGAGTCCTCAAATTTAGAACAAAGATTATGGATTCAGTGGTGTTAAACCCCAGTCCAAATCTGGCTTGGAGCCTTCGTTTCCAGATCAGTTCCCTTTTTTCCAAAATGTTATTGTGGCTCCCATTTAGGGGTATGTTTGGTACTTGGTCAAGGATGTGGAACACAAAATATTTCTGGCCGGTGTGACTCTTGGTGTGGATTGCTAGGGGTTGGTGTGGTGAAGGTACCGAATGTTATACAGGTGTTTGGTAATCCTAATCTTGAGTTGGATTATGGTTTTCCCGACATAGAAGCCTCTGTATTGAGTGCACTCAGTTTTGTACACACCCCCCTGAGTTGCAATCTCCTCGGTCACTAGATGTGTAGCTCTTCCAGTTGCTGGGGCAGTAGAAACTGTCCTTTCCACTCTTGTATTTACAGTAGTGGCAGGGGGATGTGCTGCATGGAAATGTTCCTCCATTAGTGGCAGGGGGAGATGCTGTGTTTCCCAAAATGTCCCTGACCCTTTTCCTTCCCCTGTGAGTGAACTTGGACATATTCAGGAATATGTGTCTGAAGGATCTATTGCCAGAAATGATTGCCCAATTGTCCTTAATTACTTTGATGATCTCTGTGTGGTCAAGGGAGTAATCGAAGACCATATTGAGATCCCTTTCTTTGTTGTTAGTACATTGTGAGAGTCTGAGTCCAGTGTTGAGTCTTAGCGTCCCTTGCGTTTTCTGTTCAATGGAGTCTAGGATCATCCTCAGTATCTTGCCACAATAGCCACTCATGAGAAAGTCTCTTTCAAGCTCCCCTATATTGCTCATGAAATTATCCATTTCCTTTGAGACTCTCCCTATCCTTAAGCCCTGGAATTTGACAACATTTTTATTGAGTCTGTAGGTATGCATGCTCCTGGCATGTAGCAGTAGGTTGACCCTTGTAGGTATGTGGTATAAACTAAGTGGTAGTCCGTGTTGGTCATAGGTCTCACTGACAAGTAGGTCCAGAAATTCCACTTTATCCAGACTGATCTTGGGTGTGAAGTATAGGAATGGAGTGGATCTATTGATGTATGCCAGGAATTCTTCATGATGCTCATGGTCGCTGTTACAGACCAGAAAAACATCTATAAAGCATAAATAGCATCCCATGCATTGGTAAAATGAAGACTTGTAGATGGTGTCCTTTTCCCATTTCCTCAAAGCTGTATTTGTGAGATGGGTACATATTCTGTTGTCAAACTTTTAAAAGTTCGAATGCCATATGGTCGAAGCCATATGTTCGAACTTTTAAAAGTTCGAACGTGTTAATGGAGATCTCCATTCAGTGTGGAAAGAGAAGATTTCCCTTTACTGCACTGTAGTGTAGTCTCGGAGTTGGTATATTTAAAGAGCGGAGGGTGTGGGGGGGTAAAGGGGGCTTGCCCCCTGCTTACAACCATTAGGTAGGTTTTTTTATGTTTTTTATTTATTTATTTTTTTTGTTGTTTTCAAAATTTTAAAAGTTCGAACATATGGGTTCGACCATATAGTAGTCGAACTTTAAAAGTTTCGATAACATAATATGAACCCTTGTGAGACTGGGTGCCATTGCTGCACCCATAACAATGCCAGTGGATTGCTTGTAAAATTTCCCATTGAAAATAAAGAAGTTGTTGCCCAGTAGGATGGATAAAAGCCTTCTCAGAACTTTGATCTCTCCTGGTAGGGTGACAAAATCTTACTGGTAGCATTCAATGACTGCATCAATGCAGTAACTGTGGGGTAGAAACGTATACAGAGACTTTACATCGATGGTAACTAAGAAGGAGTCTGGTTCAATGGAGATGTCTTTAATCTTGTTCAGAAAGTCCACTGAATCTAGCATAAAAGAGGGATTGTTTTCAGTGAATGGTTTGATCTTAAAGTCAAGATAAATTGACATGGGTTTCATGATACATCCACTGCTGGCAACCACTAGTCTATAGGGGGCATCCAGTAGGTTTTTGTGGGGCTTGGGGATCCCAAAAAACTGGAAGAATCTTGGGAATGGCACTGTCAGGAACTCCGTTAGCTTTTCACTAATGATGCCTTCTTGGTAGAGATCTTCTAGGCTGGTGGTGATGGCCTCATATGCTGTTTTTATGTGGTCCAGGTTGGTGGGTTCATAGAACTGTTTGTCGTCTAGCATCCTCTCCAACTTCGTATTGTATGTATCTGTGTCCATTATCAGAATGCCCCCTCCCTTGTCAGCTTTCATCACCCATCTTGATTTCTCTCTGCTTAATGACTTAAAGGCTCCTGTTTCCTCTTTTCTGACGTTGTAAATCTTTTTTCTGTTTTTTTTTTTTCAAAAGCTTTCTGAGGCCAGCCTTGCATTTTTCCTCAAATGAGGTAATGACTTGGATGGGGGGGCAGAAATTGCTCAGTTTCATCCAGTTTGCCGATCTAATAGTGGTGGTGTTGATCTTGGTGTCCTCCTTTCTGTGGTTGCGGAAATACAGTTTTAGTTGGAGTCTTCTGGTGAAGATTCTTAGGTCAATTATAGTGTGAACCAGATCAGGCTTTGTTGTGATATGAATGTGAGGCCTTTCCTTAGCATGCTGAATTTGGCTTCGGTGAGTGGTTTCCCTGAGTCATTCCAGAATATTGCTGGTTCATTCTGGTATTTTTTTTTTTTTGCAGGTCCTGTGTCTTGGTGGTTCTTGCTCTGGTGGGTGCCACAGGTGCCTCAAGTCCCATTTGCCCTGCCATGTCCTGTCCCTGTTTTGGTGTTAGGTCCTGGGTTATCCCAATGCCCAGGGGTTGATATTGTTCCTGGCTGTGCATTCCTTGTGGAAATGGAGTGCCATCTCTCAGTGGTCTGCAAGGTGTTGTCCGTTCATTGCTTAGTTTTGTCTGGCCTGTTGTGGTTCTCCAGTGGGGGTTGTTGGTCTGTGTCAGTCTCTGTGGTTCTACGTTCCCTTGGTGGAGATTGCTGGGTTGCCTTGGTCCCTTGGGTCTGGTGTTAGTGTGTTTGGACCCCCGGGAAAAACCTGTGGTTCTTTTCTTGTTGTGGTTTGTGGTTCTTGTATTCCTGATATTGATCCAGTTGGGTCGTGGCTGTGGGAGATGTCTCTTAAGTTTCTTGATTTTCTGGTCTCTAATTCTGTTTTCAAATGTGGAGACTTTCTCCTATATCACCTTAAAGGTGTCTTCGTGGTCCATGGCTTTACTGCAAACATCCTTGTGTGTCCTGATGATAGCAGTGGTTTCCCTTTGTTGCTCCTTATTGTGAATGAGCAGAAGGTCTATGAGTTGGAGGCTGGTTTCATGTAGTATGGAATTCCACTGGGTGCATAGGTTTTCTTTCAGGTTCCTGATGAGTGGTTGTTTTGTTTAACTGTAATTCTTTGGGGATGAGGCCTTTGTTTCTGCAATATATTAGGTATGTCTCATCCCATTTGAGGCATATCTGGTCTTTTAAACTGTTTTCAAGTTGCCATACTTGGTCATTTGTGGGTTGGTCCTGTCCGCGCTGGTGTGCATTGTCTTCTAGTCTCAGTTCGGGTATGGTTGTGCAGCTTCTGAACCAAGAGTTCTCCTTATCCTCCTTTATTTGGTTGGGCATGCTTATTGGGTATGTTCTGAATGGGACCAGTAGAAATCAGAGTCAGAACATAAGCAGTAGCCCAGGTCATGAGAATGGCCCCTCCAGAGATGGGGGAACAAACTAGCTAATTCAGAAATTCTCACTTACCCACTGTGGACAGTTAAGCCTAAAAGAGGATGAGTACCACCTCGGGGCAGTTGTATGGTGGAGGTCTTGTGAAGAGAGCCCTGTGACTGCTCCAGATTATCAGGCTTTTGCTGGGCCCTCCACTTTGATGTACCTGTTGAAACAAGGTTTGTTTTAGTCTAGTTCTTTATTTTGCTTTATTTTTTCTGGTAAAAGCATTTGCATGGAGAACAAGATATGAAGTCTGGAACTCAAATACAATTCTTTATTTAGTGACCCCCAATGACTTGCCCCTGGCACCTGCAGCATCGGGCCTCAGAACATCAATGGGCAGTTGTTGTTTACACAATTACACACACCCTGTTGAGCATTATTGCTTGCTTGGTTCTAATGAATTATTGTGTCATATTAAAGATGAAAATGCTCAGGTGTTTGTAATAAAACTGGATTGTCTATAACACCATAGCAAGTTTACAGTCTATTTAATATAAAGTATAGGGTTAGATAGACTGGTAATGGAAGGTTAGAACAGATATACCATATCAGCATTATAAAACTGTGGAAAGATGTGTCTCTGTGGTTAGTTTAATGGTAGAAACAGATGGAACTGGTGGACAAAAAGAAAGGCCTCTGTACCTGCAGTTCAGGTAGACAACACACTATCTAAGCTATAGTAACAAACTAAGAGAAGGAAGTGTTTTCCAATATACCTGGCAATGAAATAAAACTTGATTCAATGCATTACTGAAACCATTTCAGGGGAAAAAAATGTTAACCATACTTCTCAACATCTCAGTGTACAAAATCTGAACAAAGCCAAAAATAATGGGGGGGGGGGACAAAGGCCCAAAACTAGGGGCAGATTTTAAATATTGCTTATATAAACTTAAATTGTTGCTAGAATAGCAGGTTTTGCATTGTTATGTATTTTCATAAGGAAATGAAGTCTGAAACTCAAAGGTGTATAATTATTTATTATTATTTAGTGACTTCAATCCTCAATGACTCACCAGAAAGTCACAAACTTTAAGAGGAAATGACCAAAAATATGAGGCAAAAATATGGACATTCTACAAAACGTTGTACAGTCAAGAGTTATGATGTTAACTTAAAGTGTTACAGAATACAAGAATCACAGAGAAAGGCTGTTCTAGAGGACTGACTGAATGGAACAGCTCCATGGTGTTAGTCACAAAGCCTAATGGAAAAAAGAAGTTCTGTAATAATTTTAAGAATCTGAACAGAATTTCAAAATTTGACAGCTACCCAGTACATAGGGTAGCTGAACTCATACAAAGGTTGGGGATGGCAAGATTCTTGACTACATTTGATTTGAAAAATGGGTACTGTCAGCCTTTTCCATCTTGGAGAGCTTATTTCAGTATTCTGTCCTTTCATGCCACATGGTGCTCCTGCAACCTTTCAAAGATTAATGGGCAGAGTCCTAAAGCATCATGCCAAATATGCAGTCACTTACCTAGACAATGTCATAATATGACCTGAGGATTGGGGCTCCTACTTAGCTAAGGTACAGGCTATGTTAGACTCTCTGAGGCAAGCCAGGTTGACAGAGAAAATTAGGCATGGTAGAGGTAAAATATTTAACATATGTAATAGGAACTTGAATTGTCAGGCCACAGAAAGAAAAGCCAGAAGCGAAGAGGAATTGATCTATTCCTGGTATTAATATGAACTCTCCTTTGCATCTATACTAGGCTCTTTTATAGATTTTACAAAGGGGAAGATGCCCATTAAAGTAAAATGAGAATTGGGCATTGGAGATAACACTTCAGCTGTTTAAAAGCACTTAGTTCACAGTTCAGTAAGCCCCCCATAGTTTATACTGACACATCCTCCTTGGTAGGGGCTTTACTTTGTACACAGACCATACCCCCCCCACCACCAGTGTAGCTACATGAGCTGCAGGATTGGAATGCTATGCTTTGTAGGGGGGCACTTTCTTTACATCCATTTAAGTTTACTGTAAAGTACTATTCAGGCGTGATCCCACACAACAAAGCTGGTAGTCTAGGATTTATAACTTCACTAGTGGGCCTGAAACTAAGGGTTTCATACTGTAATGACTTGGTGTAATATAATGTAGTGGTCCTTGAGAGTGATTATTAAAAATTACGCAAATCTGAAGTGAAGCATTGTAACAGTACTGCTGCATACAGAATGTTGCTGCAAGTATATTGTAAACATTGTAAATAGTAGTGCCCCTTTAAGAGTTCCCACAGGAATTGATAACAAGCCAATTATCTATCAAAAGGCATATAAAAGAAGGGCTATGACCTTGTTGGTCACAGAACATAGCCTTTTATGGAGGATGAGTGTCAGTACCTAGAATAACAGTCTTAAGTGAAGATCAGCAGTAAAGTCAAAATACTGTGGACATGTCTGGACACCTTCCTGCAAAGAATCCAGCAAAGGAAAGCACCCTGGACTGTGCTATAAGCTGCAAGAGAGACAATGTTTTTTTTGTCTGGGACTTTTAATAAGAAGGTACTGTATAAGTGCAAAAGGACTACACAGAATGGTTTTTATTTTACTTCTGTTTAAGAAATAAAACTGCTATTTTTTATAATGTTGGACTTTTCAGTATCTTTATTACACCACACACACACACACACACACACACACACACACACACACACACACACACATATATATATATATATATATATATATATATATATATATATATATATATATATATATATGGATTCACTTCATAATCTCAAAATACTGAAACATCGAATTTCAATATCTCGAGACCATGAAACCGAATTCCACAAAACACCAAAACTACAAAACCCTGAGCCCAAAACTGCGAAATTCAAAAACCCAAACAAACCGCACACACCACACCACACATACACCAAAACACCCACATCACAATTTAAAACACAAAATTACACACATACACAACTCATACACTCATGCGGCCCTCACCCCTACTTATATATACTAACTCCGAGATTGCACATACAAGAAACAAAAGCAAACTCACACATGCACATTCTCCAGTCCCTCACACACACATCAAACATATCAGCACACTCACATACACACTAACTCCCACTCAAAACCCTTGCAAAACACTCACTTACCTGACATAACACCTAGATCCACACACAGCACCATACACCATCAACACACAAACCTGGAAACAACGTAGCATAAATCGATAACCGCAAATTCAAGATATTCAAATTTGTGATTATGAACGTTCGCTATTTTCAGCATTCGGCTTTATAGTCTTGAGATACTGAAATTCGACATTCAGTATTTCAAGATATATATATATATATATATATATATATATATATATATATATATATATATATATATGTATGGGAGCGCTACAGAATCCTGAAAGCTCAAAATCCTGAAGCCCAAAATCCTGAGACCAAAATCCTGAAAGTTCAAAATACCGAAAACTCAAAATACTGAAAACACAAAATCCTGAAAACACACAGGATACTTATTCCAGCACAAGTACATGCAAAAAGAAATAAAACACAAACTATATTACTGTTTTGCAAGTATAAGCAGAGGGGCAAGCTCCCTGCACCCCCACGTGGTGGCCCCACACCGCTACTACTTATATATCAACTCCAAGATTGCACTTAGTGTGGTGAAGTGCAATCTCGGAGTTGATATATTTAAGTAGCAGGGGGTGCATGGGGGCTTGCCCCCCTGCATATAATTGAAGAGTAATATGTTTCTGTATGTACTTGTAGTGGAATATAGTAAGTGTTTGTATCCTGTGTGTTTTCAGGATTTTAAGTTTTCAGTATTTTGAATTTTTGGGATTTTGAACTTTCAGGATTTTGGTCTCAGGATTTTGGGCTTCAGGATTTTGGGCTTTCAGGATTCTGTAGCGCTTCCATATATATATATATATATATATATATATATATATATATATATATACGTATATAGGTATATACGTATAGACATTGAAACTCCTTTTTAAATTATGCTGGTTAAAACTAATATCAGTTTTTCACAGAATACTGGACTTGTAGTAATTAAGAAAACAGTTTAGCTGTTTCTGTAGTTTGCAGAGCTCTCTTTCTGGCTACAGATCAATAATTTACAAAACTCCAACAGAGAAAGTGTTCTTTTTTTCTGCCCTTCTTTCCATCTCAGTCATAGTTTATATGAACGATTTTTAAAGAAAATGTTTTATTTTTTTAAAAAATGAAGGTATAGGATAATCTTACCACATTGATAAAATAAGGAAAGATCAGCAAGCAGCAATGGGAAATGCAGGCCATATTAATTGACTCAAACAGTGTCCAGGAAGGTTGAAAACTTAAAATGAAAAATGTGTTTAAGTTTCAGTACCTGTATGGATCTCCGTTCAAACAGTGTCAACACTCACCAGTAAGCCAGCCTTACTAGAACAAAAAGAAAGCGTGCCTGTAATCCTTCTTCGATATATTCTAGATGGGCTGCTTCCATCAATCTACCCAGCATCTGTTTTGTATCCAGGTATCCCAATTCACTTGTGGATAGAGTAGAAGTTACTTCTAAAACAGATGTGCCACTCCATGCTACATAGATTGCTTTCCCATTTAAAACATTCCATCTAGAATTGTGTGTGCTCTTTGTCACTAAGTATTATATAAAGAATTAAGTGTGTGCTCTTTGTCATTAAGTATTATATCTAGAATTAAGTGTGTGCTCTTTGTCACTAAGTATTAAATCTAGAATTATGTGCTCTTTGTCACTATTATATCTAGAATTGTGTGTGCTCTTTGTCACTAAGTATTATATCTAGAATTGTGTGCGCTTTGTCACTATTATATCTAGAATTAAGTGTGTTCTCTTTGTCACTAAGTATTATATCTAGAATTAAGTGTGTGCTCTTTGTCACTAAGTATTATATCTAGAATTAAGTGTGTGCTCTTTGTCACTAAGTATTATATCTAGAATTGTGTGCTCTTTGTCACTTAGTATTATATCTAGAATTATGTGTGTGCTCTTTGTCACTAAGTATTATCCCCTTGACATGGTCTTTACACTGATCATACACCATTGCTGATTAATGTGGCTACACAGGTCCAGGTTACGGTAGGTAAGACCCCCATTTAAGTTCTAGCCAGTTATAGATCCCCCTCCATGGGTCATGACACCCACAAAGCCTACATAACCAAACTGAAGACAATCCAAATTTTACCAAACACACTGGTTATGGGGGATTTCAATTATCCCAGCATCAACTGGGAAACCTACTGTAGCCCAAACTTGCTAGCACAGAAGATCCTTGACTTTGTGAATTCAAATGCCCTGGAACAAATTGTCCATACCCCAACAAAAGGAACAAACATTCTAAATCTGGTCCTCACCAACATGTCAAACAGGTGCACTGCTGCAACTGTTGGACCCTCATTAGTTAAAACTGACCACAAATCAGTCACCTTCGAACTGACACTGACACCAGAAGTCACAAAGGTTGTAATCAGACTAAAAAGCTTCACCAAGGCAAATTATACCCTCCTAGATGAAGGTATAAATGCATTCTAAGCCCCATCCCAAGCTGAAAGTGGTAACTATGCCAAAGCTTATACTAATGTCATGTACAATCATTTGCATAAGTGTATAAACTCAGCTGTACCAGACAAAATCAAAGCCAGAGTCCCAAGTAAAATAAAGCTGCCATGGTGGACTTCCAGCATCAACAAACTGTACAATAAGTGCAAAATGTTGCTGTCCAAGAAAACAAAGACAAAGACCCAACAATGGAAAAGCACCCTCCTCAGCCTCAATAGGCAAATAAGACAACTTGCCAAATCCTCCAAGAGCTCCTTTGACAGAAACCTAGCAAGTACTGCCAGAGGTAACCATAAGGTCTTTTACAGCTACATATGCAACCTAAAGAGTGGGACCCAAGCATGTGCAGAACTGGTAGTCAAATATGTTACACACACACACACTGACCCACACATATAGCGAACCTGCTAGCAGGTAGGTTTGGTGAAAATTTCACTTCCTTATCCCCTCCTAACTTACAACAAACCCTCCCCCAAACTCCCTCTCCACCTTACATATCTGAAGAACAGGTCCTGATTGGATGTGTTACAGTAAATTCTTACTGGGGACAGTGCCCACAACCCTCCTGGACATGGGCATTGCATCACTAAATGCAATTCTGGGTATTGACTAGTACTTTTATGGTATTACATTGGGTTAAAACGGCTAGGCTTAAAATGACCCCTGGGTTGATAACCTAGTAATTTTCTATGAGCCTATGACAGAAGTTCTAGCTCCTAAAGTAACCTCTGCGCTGCTGGTAAAGCCACAAATTCATTCTGACTAGCTGGAGTAAAAATGTAAGCATTACTTAATAAATAAGAATTGTGCTGATAATTTCATTGCTGGCAGCTCTAATTACTTCTTTAACATTTTCTTAGTGTGTAGTAAGTCCAAAATCAGTGATCCCTAAAAAGGTTATTGTAATTATACCTGAGTTTATTACGTCTGTCATAGGCTTATTGTATTGCAAGTATGTCTTGGTATCTCAGCATTCTGAAAGTATTCAATATTCACTTACAATGAACCCTTTCCTTTGTAGTTTAGTGGGTCCTGCTGATAGTTATTGGTGAGGACAGTCACCCTGGAATCCTTTAAGCCTTTACCATTAAAGTTGTACAAATGGTTGCAGTGGGGTAAAGGAATCCTAGGATTCCTCTTTTATTCCATACACTCTCCAGTTGACCTTCCTCTGTCAATTCTTCTGATTCACCATTTAAGCTTCCAGATTCCTCTTTATTTATTTATTTACATTTGTTGACCGGGAATGTCCGACTGGACGCAGGTCCATTTTCAGCAGAGGCCCAGGGAGAAAAGCTCCACAAATTAAAATATTACAGACATAGTTACAGATTAAGAATCCTAGCAATTAAAATATTACAAACATAGTTACAGATGAAGAACATAATACATTCAGTAGATAACTAGTAACTGTTCTATCCACGAAGTCATAGCAGATATTAACAATTGTTACAATAAGAAGTTATTTAGGCCAAGGGAAAGTGTCATGCTCTGTGACAGTGTGAAATGAAGCTTGCCCTATCACCCAACAATGAGTGCAAAGAGGCAGTACTCATTTTCTTTTAATGAGCATCCACACCTATGGCTGGTTCTGCAGAATGTGATTAATGCTGCCTCTTTTTCCGGTGGCTGAGACTCCACTGAAGGTTTTGGCCAAGAGTGTAGAAGACAGAGTGTGTGTGTGTGTGTGTGTGTGTGTGTGTGTGTGTGTGTGTGTGTGTGTGTGTGTGTGTGTGTGTGTGTGTGTGTGTGTGTGTGAGTGATGGTTTAGTAAAGGGCCTGATTCATGCTCCTTATGTGATGACTTTGCTGGATATATTTATACTGATGTTCATTAAACAGGCACAGAATTTGTTAAATAAGTTTAGATTCAAAGGTAACTACACAAATAATTCTTTAGTGTTGAAAAGCTTCCACTGCACATGTCTTAAATATTCAATTTCTTGATGGTGAATACTTTAGATTGAATATATATATATATATATATATATATATATATATATATATATATATATATTATAAGTATCCCTTTACTATTGTTCTTTGTTATACTTTTTTTATTTTTCTCCCTTTCCTCCCAATCCTTCTAGCCCCTATACACTGCTGCCCTGGGTATAGACCTACACCATCCATACCCAATAATAGGTTTCACACTGAACATTCTTCTGGCTAAAGTCTTTGGCCTAGCTCCCTAGATCCATTTGTCACCTCTTACTCTGAGTTCCAATGCTTTCTATTGTTCATTTACCCATAGAAACTGTACTATAAATAAACACTTACGTTCAGCTCACATGTGTAAACACACACACACACACACACACACACACACACACACACACACACACATGCACACGCACACATACACATACTAATTTCCAGGGAAAACTGATAACATTCTCCAACACTACAGTTTTCTGTCCTGGCCCAAGGTAATGAAATGACACCACACCAGATAATCTGGCTTGGGAACTCTGAGTTATTTTTTTACTCTTGACCATAAAGCCAAGTCTTTGTGTCTTTTGGCTTTTCCCAGTTAGGGGTCACCACAGCGGAACTCCGGTCCGCTAACAATTGGCAGTAGATTTTTACGTGCCGAGTTGCCGGCCCTGACGCACAACCTTCAACGAAGGTACACCCATTCACGCATGTCTCCACACAGAAGACACTCTAGCTGAGAATCGAACAGGACAACGTCTTACTGTGAGGTGACAATGCTACCGCAGTACCACCACCGCAGTTGACCATAAAGTAATTGTAAAAAAAAAACAGTAGTATATATCAGAGACTGACAATTAAAGGTGTATGGCAGTATCTTGTCAATAAATAAGTAAACAAGCAATCATCCACAAGCCACAATTGTTTTAATGTTGAATAAATAAAATACTTAAGAGAGAATGTTCCCTTTGATATGTACCTGACTAGACATATGTAGCAAATAAACCAGCCTTGGAGGTTCCTTGCAAAAAAGAATACAAGGCATAACAAGCCTGCCTTACAAAGAGCACCTTAAAGCACTTTCCCTCTACTCAGTCTCCTATATTTTGCTGAGGGATGATCTATGCTTGGCTTCCAAGGCATCTGCAAACTCCACACTTATGAATCTCCTGCAAATTCCTAAGTCAAACAATACCAGAAATACAAGGTCTAGGGACCTGAAATTTGTCTGTGACTTAAACAGAACATTCTGGAGAGACAGATATGAGTCCCATTGATTGCCCTTCCTATGGAACAGGCTTTCCATCCACGTGAAGCTGAGTTTGTCTATTACCCAATTTTAGCACGACCTCGATCAGTGATGGGGGAATTGTAAATTTGCACCAGACCTGGCACCCGTGTCTCTTGTGGACAGAGGTGACTTATAAATGCCTGGCCCTCAATGTCCTATTTGGATACAGGACATTGTCATTCTTTCAGGAAGACTTGGCTAGGCTTAGAAAGACCCCCCCCTAGGTCGTTAGCCTAGCAATTATGTATGAATCTATGAATCTGTAAGAATGCACTAAAGATAAAAAAATGACAGATTGAACTGAATGTTTCTAGCCACTGAGGCATAAATGACAACTATCTGATGAAGTTCCATTTGTTCTATGTCTAGAATGAAAGTACTTGTTAAACTGGTGTTCTTGTGGCTTTATCTCCCTTGGCTGGTTATTTTTTTATGCTTAGTACCTTTCTGTTCACCTGTTTGGACAAATATTTGGTTAAGAAAGAAAGAATGAGTTAAGCAGCTTAGATAACAGATAAATATGCAGAGAAATGTAGACATGTACAGAGAAAAAAGAAAACCACTTTGAACAATTAGGTTACAAGAAAGTAAAATATATGTCTATGCTAAACCTTCTATCTCTTCTCTAAAGAAAATACGGAGTCCTAAACTACACTGACTGGATTTTCAGAAGACATAACAGTCAGAAACATAAGAACATAAACTGGCAGGTCTATGCACTATAAGAGCTAGGGTACCTCTTCTCCCTAACTTTTTTTTTTCATTTGGCTCTTTGGCTTATCCCTTTCCCATACAGAAATCACACGTGCAATTAAACGAGGTTCACATTTACCTGCTAATACGTTTGTTTTACTACTGTTGGTTAGCTATCTCCTTACGGAATTTTAAAATTGCATTTTTACAGCTTTTAGTTTACTGGTCTAGGAATAATTTCATATCTTGTAATCACAAGGCAAGTCAGGTATAGTTTCTGTTTCATGTATCTGCTATATTTCATATCTTACATATAACTGATATATTTCCCAGCAAAAGACAGTTGCAAACTTCATATACCTTTTATATATTGCATAGGAAAAGTTCACAAGTCCTGCCATCTTTTCATGCTACTGTAAAATGCAAATTGCAGATGTAATCATATAT
Source organism: Protopterus annectens (assembly GCF_019279795.1). Taxonomy (NCBI): domain Eukaryota; kingdom Metazoa; phylum Chordata; order Ceratodontiformes; family Protopteridae; genus Protopterus; species Protopterus annectens. The sequence goes on from NC_056743.1 coordinate 940,936,849, forward strand.
TTTAGTTTAGCTGCTGCATGATTTATAAGGTTTAAGTCCAAGAGAGCTGTTACAGTCTCACTCAGAAAACAGTGTCAAATTTATTCTCATGCATCACAACATCTGTATACATACATATTCATGCTTTATATTACTTTTAAACACATTCTCTTATAAAAGCACAGCTATATAAAATTATGAGAATACAACAGAATTAATATCCTCACATGCACATCATAGTTTTCTTTATTTATATGTTCCACATCTCATGAATTCATACCATGCCAGCAGCAACTGTTTGCAAAACACTGCAAGTCACTATTAAGTCACTATTTGCTAAGTAATTTTATATCATACCATTTAAATGCACTACATGGACAAGAAAATGAGCAATTACTACCATGGATGATCATGGCCAAGATATAAGTGGCTATTAAATGTACCAGAATGCTAAATAACAGATGGCCCACTGCTACCAATATGTGATGACCAACCATGTATGGATGGGGACATGAATCCCATACAATCCTTGGACCTGATCCACAACCACATATAGGTCTGATGGCTAAAAGAGAGATAGTTTCTTCAGTCACACCACTGGTACCAAACATGTTAAAGAAGAAAATAAATATCCACACAAATCTGATTCAATGACTAATTTTCAAAATGCAACATGTTCCCAAGAACATGAAGGGAATATGCATTGTTGCCCTAGGTATGAACCTCCAACAACCACAGTCAGACTAGGACTTTTACAGAGCTGAAACTTTTGACATAGCACCCTGTACTCCTTTCTCACCACTATTTCTATGAACTATAGTGTTTTTCAATGCCCTCTACATTGACAATGTCCTTTCAAACAAACTATTTTCACACATACACACACGTACAAACACACACACACACACACACACACACACACACACACACACACACACGCACACACACACGCACACACACACACACACACACACACACACACACACACACACACACACACACACACACACACGTGCAATTCCCAGGAAAGGCTGAAGGCTGATAGAATTATCCAGCTCCTCACAGCTTTCTTCCTGGAAAAGTAGTACTGCCACCACACTAAATTATTGTGCTAGAGACCAATGCACCAATTACAATACCAGCCTAAATTTAGCCAAATGTAAAATATGAAAATAATACCACACTGACATTGTGCTCAAATAATCTGACCTTGGAGACCGTCACTGCAGCTTTTAAATCCACAGTGCTAAATAATACCTTCTTCTTTATAAAATAAATAATATATAAATAAACACTCAGCAACAAATTCTTAAATGTATTTAAAAAATAGTTAAGCAATAAAGAATTCAAGATACTACTCATACACATTAAATGCACAGAAATCAAGGCAGTGCACAAAGAATGCAAAAACAATAATTAGTTGCACATATAGAATATCTGTGAAAAAATGTAATCTACAGCTGAATACCCTAGCAGTTCTTAACTTAAAGATGTACTGTCCATAACTGTTATAAATTAGAAAAATATTAATCCAACAGATGCAAATTGCAAAGTAACTTAAGCAGATGTGAATACTATGGTCATTCAAGCAAGAATGACTGACTTTACTCTGGTTTCAGCTCCAAATATAAATATTTTTGCTTATCACTTCTGTTTCTGCAGAAAACATTTTTTCCACCTAAAGACCTGGAGCAGTACCTCATTTGAATATTAATAATAGCTGTCCCAAGTTCTGAACAGCTGCCTCTTTGAAGAGTACTTTAATAGCAATTTTATGATCTTTGGTTTCCTAACTCAGGAACACAAGAAGTTACATTTAACAGTTCAAATACAATTTCAATGTATTTCACCTGGCAACTTCCTACTGGAGAAAATTGATAGCCATAGATCAAACCCATTTCGTTACCCAGGGTCTAACTGCTGTGTTTTTTTTCAGCAGAAAGGAATTACAGATTTACATGTTTTCTTTTCTACATCACATAAAATAACAAATTCAAGTACAATTCGCTTGCCACTTTTGTATGATAAATACAGTTTCACAGTGCATATTCCATTAAATATTGTACAAATCTTAAATATAGTTTAGAAATGTCCCAACAGTGTGTAATAAGAAAGAAAAAATAAATCACATTTTAAATAAGTTTCTCCACCCTGGCATCACACTAATGTTAAGGTGTATGTGCTGTACATAAGTGGCATAGAAAGCAAAACAGCATTCTATCCAATAAAACCTTTGCTCTTACTCTTCTGTCTTGTCTTATGCTATTTTCTATTGATCTATGTTTCCTCTGTAGCTCTCTGACATGGCTGTATCACTGCAACAAAGTAAAAACATTAAGATCAACAGGAAGCATCATTTGAAGAAATCTACACCATAGTCTGATATCATTTGGCTTTGATTTAGCTATATTAAAAAAGTAGCAACTGTGTGTACATGCATACACACACATGCACACCCACACACACATGCAGAGTCTGCAGCTGGAAGTTGCACTCATATAATAAAAGCATGCCTTGCTTCCTGTAAGTTATTATTCACAATTATAAGCTGCATGTGATATGGTTAATGGATAACTAGTTCACTCACAATTGCATGCTATGTGATTAATGCTTAGCAAGCCTACCTCTTTTCACTCTCATACACACTTTCTGTGCTGCCTGCTAATGCTACTAGCACCTCACTGCCTCTACAAATGGTGGTATTCCCTTTATTTTTAAATCATTATGGAGTTTAAGCATATGATGGTACTAGAGATCCAAAGCTGTAAAGACCACGAGTTTTGCGGACATGCTTTTTTCTACGTTACATAAAATTTAATTCTGTAGAAAATAAACACTTCACAAGAGAAATAATACTTTCTATCTGTTTGAGCAAAAACATAACAGTCATGTAAGTTATTGAAAGCACACTAAACTGAGCTGCCATCCTACTACAGATTTTTGGTTGCTGTTTATGGCAGAGAATGAACCTTAGCAGCAAATGTGATCACAAAGTTATTGCCTCCTCTCAGCCTTACAAGCTCAGCAAAGAATACTTTTCTTTCCCAAACTGCAATTAAGAACTTTGATACCCTTCACATGGCTTTGATGTTTTGTTTTTCAGAAATGCTACTTATTAGTATTTCAGTAGATGTTAACACAACTAACTTTCTGATCAGCCATGGTTTTATCAGTTGCTAATTGTACTTCAAAAGCTCAAATTTTAGAAGGCCAATGAAATATAGGTTTTCCAGGCAAGGCAGACGTAAACAATATAGACTTACAGTTGGAGAACTGGTTAACAGAACAGCTGGGCTAAGATGTTCAACATTTTTCTGACTTACCCAGTATCTCAGCGAGGGGGAACCAGCAGGACATTGTTGAATAATATGCTGACTTAAGGAAATATAGCCAAGACAAAATTGTTAATGAGAAAGTGTAGACAAACAAAACAATTTTTCCTGAAGGTCAGAGTGCTTTTCTGTTCCTTTACATGACTTATTTAGTGAGCCAAAGGGAGTCAGAATTTCAAATGTACAAGGCTCTTGTTAATTGGGATTTACCATGTTCTTGTTTTTTCCAGCTTCATTATAGATTTGTTCATCCACAAGGTCTTTGCATTGAGTCAGGCTCCAGAAGTAACAGCCTGACTTAAAAAGTCAAAGCTTAGCAGAATCTGTAGAAGAATAAGATGAAAAAGAGGAACAGGTTACTGATCTATTAATTTATATTTTACGTTTGACTTCTATAATTCAATGCTAAGCTTGGATTTTAAAAGGTATGCATGTAAGTAAGGATGCTGGAATAATTCTGTGCAATACAGTTACAATAATGACAATTCTGTTTCACAGTTTTAAAACTATACCCCTTGGGGATCATGTTTAAGTAACAAGTTGAGATACCCTTTAAATAACTGTATGGTTACTTCCACCCCAGTGCACAAGCATCTTACATCTTCAAAAGCTGCCACCTATGTTCCTGTGCACTGGTCCACAGAGATAAACGTGATTCCCTTTCTGACTTGATTTGGGATAATGTGGACAAGGGTCATCATTCTTGATCCAGATCTATGAGGGAAATTCTTAGGTGCATTTTTTACCTTGCCAGATTCCATGCAATGTTGCCTATATATCTCTTAATGTTTGCATGTTCAGACATATTTGTGAGGCCGTGTGATCTCCGGCCAGCTTGCAGTTTACATAAACTACAGATTGTAGTGATCCCAATTTCATTTTGTGGTCATCCCAGCAGTGGTAGCATCCTAGGCTATTTCCCAGGAAAGAAGTGACAGACAACAGTCAGTCACTCATACCCACCTAGCTGACCTACCAGTTTGGAGCTCACTAGTCAGATGTCGCTACCAGAACTACAAGCTAGAATCTAGTGTGGCCTGGGATTGTCCTGAACCTAAAAACAGTTTATTTATGTTGTATGACCATGGCCTGCTTAAGCATGTGGACTTTTAATAGTTTCTTTCTGGCATTTTGTATCAAAGATTACTATTACAATGTAAACAGCATCCCCCTAAGTCATTTCTGTAAACTTGAGTCATAATTATAATTACTGTATGTTCTCAGTGGAAAATATTAATATTACTTTATTTTACAGATTCTGCTCAACAAACTGATGTTTATTTCTTTGAAAAACAAAAATCAACAAATACTACTGAAAGGACATTTCACAAAAAAATGATTGTCCAAATTTAGAACCATTGGCATTCAGAAGAAAATTCCATTTCACAGCTCACAGATCCTAAATGTGTGTGTATGTGTGTCTGTGTGTGCACATACACACACATGCACATGTTTGTGCGTGTGTGTGTGTGTGTGTGTGTGTGTGTGTGTGTGTGCACGTGCATGCACGTGTGTGCGTGTGTGTGTGTGTGTGTGTGTGTGTGTGTGTGTGTGTGTGTGTGTGTGTGTGTGTGTGTGTTTGTTTTTTATTCTATTTGGTACACTTTTGGAGTAACAAGAAAACACTCCCATGAAGTTACAGTAAATAAAATGTGGGACAATGTACCCTTAATTGGATTTTGTTTATGTCTCTCAATGTCCAGTGCCTAGCTAAATTCCTCATATTTTTGATGGTTTTAACATGACAATGTACCCCTGGGAGTGTGTACAAAAATGCCATTAAGAATACAAGCTTACCTTGTATATTATTGATCATTCTGTACAGTAGTAACTGCTAGAGTATTCCACTGATTAATCAGTAGTAAACATAAGTGCTGCAGTGCATTTTATAATCCAGTCTGTTAAATGCTAGCTTTACAACAGAAAATGTCTTTCATTTAATATTAGCAAAACAAAACACAAGGCAGAGCTGAAACACATGAACCAAAGAGATGTCACTAAACACACTTGGAGAAGCCATCATTTCCAGCATTTTTTTTCTGATTGAGTTTCCTGGATTGGGATAACGAGGTCACTGGGTTCAAACTTCGAGTTAGTCTGTGCAGATGTAATACATTCAGTAAGTTCTCACATAAGTAAAGTGAGCTAGAACAGATCAATAACAGAGCCTTTTAATGAGCCCAAAATGAGGAAGGAGGATTTTGCAGTCTAAATGAGGTAATGTGCAATAGATAGTAGCAGCTGCAACCTGCGATAGTGTTACCTCTACAACTAAAAGAAGCATATGCTGTGTACATTTAGAACTTTTTAAAATGTTAAGCATATTTTATTTCTATGCTGGTTTCAAATATGTAACAACAGGATTTAAACAACATTTTATAAAAGGTTCTTTTTTCCCAAAGAGAATGTTTTACATTCTTGTCCTCAAAATTTGATTATACATACATTCTTATTACACATGTTCATCTTGTTTAGTACATTCTTGCTGTAACACTTCTCCGCATTCCTGTCGCATCTGACTTTTCTTTTCTCATTTACTTCTTTGTCTGACTACTGATCTTGGTCAACATTCTGTTAATCACTTCAGTAGTAATATTATATATGTATACTCTTTTGTAGTTTATAGCATTCTGTACTGGTACAGTACACTGATGTGTCCACTGATAAATGTGCACCCTCTATTTTAAAATCATGTACTGTTTAAAATACTCCATACCTCCCGACCTCTTAGCATAAGAAATCTTGACGAAGCCTAAAATAATAGAGGAACAAAGGCCAAAAAGTAGGGACAGATTTTAAATATTACACTTATAAGTATAGAAAGTTGCTAGAACAACAGAATTTGTGTTAGCATGCATTTTCTGAAGGATATGAAGTCTGAAACTCATCTGAAGGTAATTATTTAGTGACTTTAATCTTCAGTGATCTGCCAGAAAGCCACAGATTTTATGAAGAATTGACCAAAAATATGAGGCAAAATCCTGGACATTCATTGAAAATCTGGATAGCTGAGAAGTATAGTATATGGTATACGGTAGACTGCCACATTGTTATGTTACCCAGCCGTTGTGACAGTTCTCGGTGACAGGCCACAATGTGTTTCTTAAAACATGAGGAAGCTGGCCTTTAACGGCATGTAGAGTGGTACTATAATCCATGCACTTCCCGTAACGCAATACAACAAATGATGTGCCCACTTTAAAAAGCAATGTGCCTAGTAATGCTTTCTATGAAGTAGCATATAGAAAATTATACTGCACGGTGTCACATACAAGCAATAAAAAATCAGTTTTGTTATGTTTGTATAAATATATACATGGCCAAAAATATTTTTTAAGAAAAAAAATGATGTGTTTTAGCCAAGAAAGGAATTAACAGGCATTGCTGGGGATCAGACTGAGCTCATAACCACACCATCTCTGTTGATATATTTTCCTCAAACATAAAGATATTTTTGACAAATTAAAGCAGTCAACAGAGCAGAATAACAAAACTTAAACAGTAAGAGAGTAATGTAACACAGCTAGAGTACTCGCCCACTATTTTTCAAGTATTACACAATAATGACAGAGAAGTGATGACCAGAAATAACAGCTGCAGAAGGAGTATAATATCTACGGTGCATTTAATAACTGTGTGACAAACACAAGCCCTTGGGGGAAATGCTGTAAGAAGAGGGGAAGATATGTTACTGTGATTCTTGCCTTAATGTGTAGAGATGCGTGGCAAGCAAACAGACAAATAGCTTCATAAAAAAACAATAAATTAGGTCCCTACCCTGTATCCTACCGACAACAGAATAATGGAGAATGGTTTACCAGAATAGACAGAAAGTACCTATTTTGGCAGATATGTCAGTGTCTCTAAAGCAGCTGCATTTATTTTTTAGAAAGATGCTGTGTAAGACATTTCTTGAAGTCTTGAAGTCTCTCAGAATTCCCAACAGTCTCAGTAATCTTATTCCAGGTGGCTGGTGCAGTCTTGGAGAATGCCAGTTCACAAGAGGATACTGAGAAAGAAGGCTTTAGCAGCCGCACAAAATTGGAATTCCTAAGGAAATACATTTGCTCTCTGATGGTTAGTTTGCTGTGGAGAGGGCGACAGTACCCTTCACTGAGAATTTTATAAATAAGAGAAATGAAGAGATGTGTGACTATAGCACAGAAAGGGAGACAGTTTTAATTTACAGTAATACAGTGAAGCTCTCCATTGTTAGCAAGATTAACGAATCAAAGAATTTAGTTCTCAGCAGACTGAAGTAGTATTGGGAGAGGAGCAAAGAGCAGTAGTTGGCAGACCATATTCTGTTCTAGGGAGAAGAATGCTTATTTGAATAGCATTCTTGATTTCTAATAACAGTGGATTAGAAATTTTGTAAAAAGCCTTAGTTAAGTGAGAACTTGGGGACCTGTGAAAATTAAATGAGAGGTTCAGGTCAAAGATGAGACCAAGATATTTTTAGTGCTTTGTCCAAGATAAATGATTTCCCAGTAGACCTGTGATGGTAATACTTACTGTATTTTGCAGCTTTTTGGGTGTACCAAACAACATGCCAGTATTATTATTATTATTTTTTTTATTTTTTCTTTTTTTTTAGTGTGAAGCCAATTCTAGATGCACTCATCTTCAAACACAGTAAGTCTCATAGATGGGCATACTGCATTTTAATTACTTTGGAAATTCCATGCGTAACAAGCAGTCATGGAAAAGGATTGACCAAAAAATCATAAATATTTAACAAAACTAACCCATTATTTACATTTTGTATGAATATACACTGCCATCAAGTTAGCATTATTAATAGGATTAAAGTCCTTTGCAGTTAAAGCATCAATTTGGTGGTATACAAATATTTGCATTGTCCAGGATCTACATATAGTGGCTTAATAATAACAGTGCTACCATTGGACATGTAATGAAGTGCTTTCATTTTGTCAGCTATAATATAATGAGAGCCATCCCAGTTTAACCAGAAAGTAAAAATCAACCAGGATGAATGCTGTAGTAAAGCTATGGTTTAATGGTGTCATATACATATATGGTTTAAGATATAATGAAATCATCATAGGTTGTATCTTTGAAATATACAGTCATTTTAGTTTATGAACACAGAGCTAAAATTAGTTAAAAAGTCTTCAATATTCATAAAAATAGATGGAACAAATGTATTTTAAACCTTTGCTTAGAATTTTTCTCATATCTAACAAAATTACAGCTGACAGATTTAAAAATCAGGAACTTGGAACTCAGTAGTGACTGCATCCATAATTTCCCCCAGAATTCCCTTTGCCCCCATATGGTTTGGCATCATGCTGGCACAGTTGCTACCGCCTTTAAATGTGTGAATACTGAAGCATTTGTACTGCCAGGTTCTGATCAATGACTTCTGAAATGTTGCTGCTAGTCTTGAACTTCTGATGAACACCTTCCTTTGAGGAAGAAAAAATACCTTTTTTCCTGTTGTGCTGCTGATTAATGACCACCTTCTCTTCCAGCCCATCAATAACATTATATGGAAAGAAAGTAACAGCTAAATAAAGCAAAACTTGTTCATTATCAAAACCATGTTTTAAAAGTACCAAGAGCTGTTCTTTCAGTGCCTTGGTTATTTTCTTTCTGGATCAGTAAAATATGTTTTCTTAAATAAATGTGAGATCTTGCAAACTTTATTATCTTGTGAGATTCATTGTTTTATCAGACTCATTGATGTTCTCTGTGTGCATAAATGTTCTTTGTATTGAGATGGCTGGTGGGAGGGGTATGGCAAAGCAGCTCCTCCCTGTAGGTAGGTAGATACAGCATCCTTTCTCTCTGTAGGTGGGTACAACATCCTTTCTCTCTGTAGGAGAGTACAACATCCCTCCCCACTCCCTTTCTGTGGGTGAGTACAGCATCTCTTTTTATTTATTTATTTTACATTTGGTGACCGGGCTAGTCTAGCTGGACAATTATCCATTTTCAGTAGAGGCCCGGGGAGAAAAGCTCCAATTACAAGAAGTAAAACAATAATTAACAATAAATCATAATAAGCATCATACAATAAGTACAAAGGTGGACATTTGTATGAATTTAGCGAAAACACAAATAAACCAAAAAAGCAGAACCATAATCTTTCAGAAAAATAGTTGGTTAACAATATAAATCACAAGGTAAGCAACATTCTACAGTTAGATACTAAAGAAAATTCAAGATGTGCTAGAGAAAAAGAGAAAAAAAAATGTTTAAGACAATGTCAAAGATAAATCTGTCTACAGTAAAAATTAGTTTTATAGTGGGAAAGTTGGGAAAAAATAAAGGGGGGAAGTTGGGAGTAGTTGAGGAATAATTTCAGTCAGGATTAGTACAAGGACATAGCCATTGAGTTTTGAGATGTTCTTTGATATGTCTTTTGAAAAGGGATGTAGAGTCTAGGTTTGCTATTTCCTGAGGTAGTTGATTCCAGATTTTCCCGACAGCATTTGAAAATAATGAGTCCCCAGCTTTATTCTTTGATTTGGTTAAGGCTACGAGGAGTTTATTAGCTGATCTTAGTGTGGCTAGGTTTTTATAAGGTGAAATCAGTTTTGTAAGGCTAGGGGTAGCATCTGGGTAAAAAAGGGTCTTATGAATGATAATTAATTGTTGATAGCGTAAGTGGTTGTAGAGTTCTAACCAATCTAGTTGCCTGAGGTTAATACAGTGGTGGGTTCTAAAAGGGGTAGCAGTAATGAATCTAGTAATACTATTGTAGCAGGTAGAAAGTTTGGTGATGTTGTTTTTAGACAAGTTTGTATATATAGCAGAGGCATAGAAAAGGGTGGAGATCAGGAGGCTCTGGGCCACAGTTTTTCTAGCAGATGGGGTAAGAAAGGGTTTAATTCTGTAGAGAGTACCGATTTTTTTGTTAACTGATTTAATGGTATTGTTAATGTGGTCATCAAAATTAAGATTATTTTCAATTGTTACACCTAATAGGCGAGTGGTCATATCTGGGCTAATGCAGGTAGCATTGTTAGAGGAGATAGTGAAGAAAGGTGTTGGTGATTTGTGTGTAGGGGTAAAGAGAAGAAGTTTTGTTTTTTTGGGATTAAGAAGGAGGGAGAGTTCCATAAACCATTTTTCAACATTATGGAAGACTGTTTGGGTGAGGGACTGGAGGGAGGAAACATTATTGGCAGCACAAATAAGTGTTGAGTCATCAGCATATTGAATGCAGATGGCTTGGGGTATATTCAAATTAAGGTCATTGATAAATAAAGAGAAAAGAAGGGGGCCTAGGATTGATCCTTGTGGAACCCCAATGTTTACTGGGAGTAAGGAGGATAGGTTGTTGTCCCATAGCACTGCTTGTTGCCTATGTTGGAGGTAACTCCTGAACCATTGGAGAGTATGTGAGCCAAGTGAATAGAGATTTAGTTTGTCAAGAAGTATATTATGGTTAACCATGTCAAAGGCCTTTGACAGGTCAAGGAATAAAGCTGATGAGAAAAGATTGTTGTTCCTATTTTTATTTATGGCATCAGAGAAGGAAAGGAGGGCAGTTGTAGTACTGTGGAAAGGTCTAAAGCCATGTTGACTATTGGCTAGAAGTTTGTTTTGTAGAAGGTGGTTAAGAATTTGTTTATGTATGCATCTTTCCATGATCTTTGCTAATGGGGAGAGTAAGGCAATAGGGCGAAAGTTTGCGAGCTCGATAGAGGAGCCACCTTTATGTAGAGGTATTATATGAGATATTTTCCATAGGGTGGGGATTTTTCCTTCAGAGATAGTCCTGTTAATAAGAATGGATATGGGGTAATCAATAGCTTTTGCCGCAATTTGTAGGTATTCTGAAGGGAGTTGGTCAGCTGATGGGGTACAAGGTTTAAGTTTCTTGAGAAGCTTATAAATAAGTGATGTAGGCACTGGTTGAATGTTAAAGACATTAGATGAAGTGTTAGAAGTATTAGGTAGGGAGGTAGTAGAAGAGGGTAATGAATTAGCTAGGGTTTGAATGGCTTCAGTAAAGTACTTGTTAAAGGCATCTGGGATCAGAGTGGAGTTATTGAGATTAAAGCCTGAAGGGATAGGAGTAGTTGAATGTCCTGGTTTAAGAAGTTTGTTAATACCTGACCAGAATTTTTGAGAGGAATGCTGACTAGTTTGTTGTATGTGAAGATAGTAATCCTTTTATCTGCAAGAGTATCTTTCTTAGTGGCATTTCTTAATTGCTTAAAGAGTAGGTGATCAGATGAACATTTGGTAGTTCTCCATTTAGCCCATATTTTATTTCTAAGGAGCATTTTTTGTTTAGTTTGTTTAGTAAGCCATGGGGCTGATTTGGTCCTTATCCTAGTAGAGTGAATAGGAGCATGATAGTCAAGGATTTGTAGAAAGTTGGTATTAAAGTAAGTCACTGCTTCGTTTAGTTCAAGGGTAGTCATTGGAGACCAGTCACATGCTTTCAATTCTGCCAGAAACTTATCTGGGTTAAAGAATTTGTTTGAGCGAGACATCTTAACTTTATGGGTAGTTGGGTTATGCAACTTTTGTCTAATAACATATGTGAGCATATGGTCACTAATATTGTCTGGAAGAGTTCCTGGAGAGTACTTGTTTAGGTTGTTATTAGTAAGGATCCAGTCAAGAGTTGTTTCTTTATTTGTGGGTTTATGGATTCTAGTTGGAGTGTTAATTAATTGAGAGAAGCCATAAAGATTTATATGGTTGGTGGGGTGTTGGGATGAACAGGTCATCCAGTCAATGTTGAAGTCACCAAGTATTATGGTTTCCTGAGGTAGTTGGCTAGAGAGTGAACTAAGTAAGTTTTCTAGGATATGAGTATTATTTCCAGGGGGAAGGTACATACAAATGAGATAAATTGATTTGTTATTGTTGATGCTTAGTTTAATAGATAATATTTCAGCTTTGGAGTCAAGTGATGGAAGTTCATTGCAGAGAGTGATTTGGAGATTAGATTTATAGAGAATAGCTACGCCTCCACCTTTCTTATTTATGCGGTCGCATCTAAGTATATTATAGCCAGGAGGGGTGATTTCCTGGTCTTGAATAGAGGGTTTTAGCCACGTTTCAGTAAGACATAGTATGTCGAATGCATGTAAGTCAAGAAGTGAATGTAGGTGAGTACAGCATCCCTTCTCTCTGTAGGTGGTACAGCATCTTTTCTCTCTATAGGTCGGGACAGTATCCTTTCTCTGTGTAACTGGGTACAGCATCCGTCTCCTCTGCAGATAGGTACAGCATCCCTTCTCTCAGTGGGTGGGTACAACATTCCTCTTCTCTGAGTGAGTACACCATCCCTTCTCTATGTAGGTGGTACAGCATCCCTTCTCTCTGTAGGTGGTACAGCATCTTTTCTCTCTATAGGTCGGGACAGTATCCTTTCTCTGTGTAACTGGGTACAGCATCCGTCTCCTCTGCAGATAGGTACAGCATCCCTTCTCTCAGTGGGTGGGTACAACATTCCTCTTCTCTATGAGTGAGTACACCATCCCTTCTCTATGTAGGTGGGTACAGCATCCCTCTTCTCTGTTGGTGAGAACACAATTCATTACTGCCTCAGTGGAGGTTGACGGCTCTAGATTTGTTAGATCAAAAATGTGAGGGGGTGCAGGTGAATAATCTGCAATGGTGGTACATTCACAATAGTCATGAATGCATAAAAATAAATGACATGGGGGTTGAAGGCTAAAACTAATTCAGAGAGATATACGCAGTGCCAGTGGTGCAACGGGTAGAGAAGGCTGTGGGTTCTATCCCCATTAATAGATCAAATACTGAGACTGCAGCACTCCTGAGTGTGTCATTCTTCAGATAAGATGTTAAACAGAGGTCCCATCTGCTTGAGTTGGTGGTAGTTCAGTTGGATGTACAAGGTCCCATGGCACCTATTGAAAAGAGTAAGGGAAGTTCCTGACGCCCTCGCCAAATTTCCCCTAGTAGAATAAATATAAACTCCGGTCTTCCCTGAAAAGAGGCTTCTAGCCCTGTCAACAAAGGATAAATAAACAAAAATAAAAAAGCATCTTTGTGCCATTAGGATGGTAATGTACCAGGACACATTTGCCTCCCCTCCTCTAAGCCTTACTTTGATGATTCGGAGGGGTTTCTGGGCAGAGGTTGTTGGTAGTGTTACTTTCTCATAATAAAGGACATATAATTGTGTTTAGGAGCTAATTAATATTTTAAAAATAAAACAGATGCTGTATCAGTACAGTAAAACCAACAATATTTATTAGGACACAAAGCCAATAGTTAGCGCTTTCATCTACTCAGATGGAGACTTCTTCAGACTAAGGCTTCAGCACTTCATTAAGCATTTAAATACACATTAACCTGTCACATGACATCAATTTAAAAAAAAAACTAATCACATTACTTAGTTTAAATAATCACATTAATTCATTTAAAAAATACTTAATAAAAAACTATTCACATAACATCAATTTTAAAACTAACTTAGTGTTTTAGCTCCTTCCTTCTCAAATACATTGCAAATTCCTCCCTATTATTTAATCCTGGGGGAAACATGCATTTAACCTCACTTGCCAACAGTACTCTAGCCAACCTAACTCTTCTTCAACATTAATAATATTGTGTTCATTCATTAAGACATCTAATACTATACATTTAAAATTAACTTTACATTTCTTTTCACTATAATGTTTACTCATAGTATTTTTCATATCTCCATGTGTAATTGCATAATTGTGTTCATAGATCCTTCTATACAACTCCCTTTTAGTTCTTCCCACATAGAATGATCTACATTCAAAACACATAAATAAACTACATTTTTAACAATTTTGTTGATTTTACTGTACTGATACAGCATCTATTTTATTTTTAAGTTTTTGGAGTTATTTGTTTGCTTCTGGTTCGAGGACTAATTAATGTTTTATTAACTCCCACATTAAGTAGAAATTTAAAGATATAACAGTAAATGTAAAGTTTATTGAGGACATGATGGACAGCATCTAGGCAGTTTAAATTTCTCCTTTGTAATGTAGGATCTTTCAAAATGTCAGTACTTATAAGCTTACTCCTAATTTTATTATATGTAACACCATTATCCATCTCATTGTACAATACAGCTTCATCTATTTGCAAAAGAAATGGTTTCACAAATAGTTTATAGTATATATTTGGGTCTATATTATATCAGCGAACGCTGTATAATCGATCCAAACACTTTGAAAATCCAAAATGCCGAACACACGGATCAGTGATTTTTTTTCCCAGGTAAAAAAGTTCTGATCCATAAAAAAAAAAAAAAACACAAAATAAAGTGGGGGGGCTTTGCCCCCCCCCCCCCCCCGATGCACACATTCCCTACTTAAATATACCAACTTCGAGATCACATCACAGTGGAGGAAATGGCAAAGTCTCAAAAACGACCCAGTGATTTTTTTTCCCTGAGGAAAAAATCGATGTTCCGTGCTTTCGGAATTTCCTCATTTTGGGTAAACACGTTTGATTAAAAGGTGTTCACAACTTTAAGCGTTCGCTTACATAATAGGAACACTTATATTTATATGAAGTAAAGCTTCTTTCATCACTGCCAAGTATTTTTTAAGATATGGCATGTTTGTTAAAGTGACAATTCACTGATAGTTCATTTCATTTAATCAAATCTACAGATTTCAGAAAACAAAGATATCTATTATGCATGAAACAAGCCCTTTCACATCCCCCAAGTTAGGAAGCACTACTTTATTTCCCATAACCAAGGCATTGCACAGCCTTAGAGTAGATTTAGCAGTTTTCAACAAAATCATCCAACAGTGAAACAGGATACATTTTAAGACGGAATACCACTTGTTATAACTGGTAGAAATGCACACCAAAATAAACACCCCCATCCATGTAAAACATATTGAACGACGTCAGCCATCTCACTGCATAGTATATCTTCATTTATTTTAAATATATTTTTACATAAGAAGGATTACTGTAATATGCAATAAAAATGTTAGTGATAATCACAGTGAACCTTTTTTAATGATCAGTAGGCATGCAGACAAAACCAAAGCTCCTGTGCATATAGACTCCATTGAAATCTTCAGCGAGAGTCAGAGATAACAGTACATTGGTGGCATGGAAATAACAGCGAGACAGCTCAGCCCTGCTTAAAGAATGTCACCAAATGTATAAGGCAGTGTGAGCACAGTAAAAAAAATAAACTTGTGAAATGCCAACAGGTACACAAGTATTAGGCAGAAAAGAAAGCACAGCAATACAGATATGCCATATGCATCAACCACAAGACACCAGATTATATACATAAAATAAGCAAAGCTGGACAAATGGAAAGTACTAACAAAAGCGAGAAGAAAGAATGTAAAAATATTTAATGGCAACTTGTGGAATCTGCAGCCATGAAAGTATAAAACAACATGATGGTGAGTAGTTGCCAATCAGGTGGTCCCCTGCAATTAATAAACTCTACAACAGAAGGAAGAAACTGTTGCAGAAAAAGGTGAAGTCCCAAGACTGGAAAAACTCCCTTATTAGCCTCAACAAAAAGTTGGGATCCCTCATCAAAACCTCTAAAGCCAGATATAAAGGCAGAGTTGTGGCAGACACTAAAAACAGCCACAAAGCCTTCTGTAGTTATATCAAGAATCTCCACAGCAATGCCCAGGTTTGCTCTGAGTTACTGCACAATGGTACCTCCTATACTGAGCCAACAGATATTGCCAACATACTGGCCAACAGATTCAATGCCAACTTTAACCCTCCCCCCAAAGAACCAATCCCAATACTGGAGGAATGCCAGGCACCCAGCATTACTGCAGCACAGGTTAAAGCTGCATTGTCCAAGGCCAAGAATACAGCTTACATGGGAGCTGACAATATTCCTGGCTGTGTTCTACATGAACTACAAAGTGAACAGGCATCACATCTGTGTGCCCTGTTCAATCACAGCCTCACCTCAGGCTTTGTTCCTACCAAATGGTGCACTGCTACAGTCATCCCTCTCCATAAAGGGGGAGTGACTATAGACCCTGGGAATTATTGCCCCATTAGCCTGACAAGTCTGATATGTAAGGCTATGGAGCACATCATCATGGACCTAATTAACAAGGATATAGGGAATCTCCAAACTCTAGATCCCGTGCAATTTGGTTTTGTGAAAGGTAGATCATCCCTGCTCAACTTGGTTGACTTCTTTGAGTCCGTTACTAGAGCTGTGGATGACGGCAAGGCAGGTCATACAGCCTATCTTGATCTGGCCAAGGCCTTTGATACCATTCCCCACTCAGGGGTTATTGATAAACTCACCAAACTAGGCATTAACCCCTATATCACTAGGTGGGTTGCAAATTGGCTCACAGATAGAACCCACAGTGTGAAAGTAGCGGACTCCAAGTCAGACTGCCAACCAGTCACAAGTGGAGTCCCACAGGGATCGGTCCTGGGTCCTCTCCTGTTTGCATCTACTTCTCAGAAGTCCAGGCCAACATGGAGGGACTCTGGCTGACCAAGTTCATAGATAGCTACAAGCTGGGAACCATTATTAACTCCCCAAGTGATGTAAATATCCTACAGAAAGGCCTCACTGAGACCAATTACTGGTGTCGAAACAATGGCCTTAAGCTTAATGCCAAAAAAATGCGCTGTCATCCCCTTTGGGAAAAACTCAGTTCCCACTAATTACCACATCGATGGGAGCCCACTGAATACTGAAGGCGTTATAAGGGATCTGGGGACACAGGTTGACAGCAATCTCTCCTTCAACCACCACATTGCCACTGTGGACAGTAAGTCCTTCTATGTGGCACATTTCATTACCAAGGGTTTTGCATCCAGGAAGAAAGAGGCCATCATCTCTCTCTACTCTTCCCTCATTAAGCTAATCATCGAGTATAATACCCCATTTGGCATGTACCTCACTAGACACATGCAACAGCTGAAAAGGCCACAAAAGTACCTCACAAAGAGGATCCTAGGCTTTAAACACATGTCCTACATGGACAGACTCAAATAACTCCAGCTATTCTCTGTCTCATATCGCCTACTTAAAGGTAATATCTGCTTGACTTACAAAGCCATGTCTGACCCACCTCTGTTAGCAATGCTACATATAACGAAATCCCAATCCCTCTACACCACATGCTCCAGAGACCTCAACCTCATTACCACAATCAACAGAACATGCTGGATGGGCAAGTTTATAACCCAGAGACTATTCATGCTCTGGAATAGACTTCCCATATATGTCAAGCAGAGCACCTCACTGACCCTCTTCAAGTGAAATCTTGATGAGTGGATGGGAAATAGAAAGTTCACCCCAGGGATCACTTCAGTGGCTCTACTTGATACAGGCACTGGGAACTAACGTCAGACAGCGTGATGCCAGGGCACTTCTATGGGCTAGGCTTGTAAAGGCTCCAGGGCCATTAGCCTATTACACACATATGAACCTATGAGTAGGATGGGGGATTCCTATCTATCCTGACATTGTAACAGCATGGTGGTGGAGTATGTTGCAATTATAAGTCTTCTCTACATTCCAGATTTATATAAACATCAAGGGGTTGAGGACTTTGGGGAATGTATAGCCTCATGAAATACATAACAGAGCAGCTCTTCAGTATTAAGATTGCATATGCTCTCAAAAGCTCAAAATGATATTTTAATTGTTTTAAGCAATTGAGTGAGGATTCAGTCTAGAAGGTAATGAATCTCTATTGTAATAAGTTTCAATTCTGGAGCAAGGAAGTATTTTCTTTTGGGTGGAATTCAGAAATGTATAGGTCATTCACATTTTTTGGGATAATCAGTGCTTTGAATTTTTCCTTCAGAAAATAAACATAATAAAATCACAAACTTAGCAACAAAGAAAAACTAATCCAATTGTTTCCAATTTTTACAGAGAGGTTGCATGCTATACCATTCAGATTAAAGGAGCAAAACCTATAGAGTTGTGGGGGAAATGTAGGACTTTATGTCATATCAGACAAAAGAAGGATGAATATCAAACTTAACTTGGTAGATCATTGTAAACTCAAGTTGTCTCTTTAGTCAGTGCTACAATAAAGGAAATGAAGGCCTGTTCTGGATTATCAGAAATATTCTGTTTGATAATCTATAGAGTATTAATTTGCTGCTACATAGTATATATGAATGAACTGCAGTGATATAAAAAAATTCAAACTGCGACACTCTTTTCCCTTCCACATTTCAAGTTTTCCCTTTTTAGTCATCCATTGTTTTAATTTATTTTAAAATAAAATACAGTTTTGGGGGAAAAAAGATTCGATGGTTCAAAGTGATTTTCAGCAGTGTCAGCTATAACCCTGTTGGAAGTAGTTCAAGAAGACAAAACCACTCAGCATGTGTTGAATCCATTGGCTATGTCATTTGACTTCATCAGGAGTGGTTTGATGAAAATGAAAATGAAACCAAGGCTGAAGACCTGCTCTTCTGCAATGAATATCCTATCTCACGCTAACAAAAGAAGAGTCATGCCAGTACCTCAACTGAAGATCTAAGAAATCAAAGCAAGTACAAGAAATATAATGCCAAGTCAGTTCAGGTATCTGCTGACACATGACATGCAACTCTTCTTCCAATGTCAATAGCCGGTTATGGTCTCATGGTCCTACCCTCCACTGATTTCAAGACAACTTAAGATTAAGCCATTAAAGCTAGACTTGAAGGGATAACCTGAGGAATTCTTAAACTGTGAGATATTTGCAATAGATATCACTACTCATTTTGACCCCTGTCACCCTCAGCATGTTTTCAGCCTTCCAACCAAAGAAGTAAGACATGTTATCAAGTAGCTCATGAACATCACCACTGTGGAACTAGATGACATACTAGTAAAAGTTTCCAAGGCTAGTGGCAATGAACTGTCACTGAAGCAATATGAACTCATTATATATTTTAAAATAATGAGATTCTAAAGGACTTGAGAAATGCCAACATTGTAAAAACTTGGGAAAAAAAGATGGACTAGCATTTGAAATTAGGAGGTCTTGCCTTACTTTTTATTACAGGAAAAATCTTTGCTTGTATTTTTAATCCATCATTGAATGGAACACGCTGGAATCTCTCTGGAGCTTCATATGAGCTTGTATGACAAATGATATGATTTCTTCACCTAGCAGATCCAGGATTATGTTGATAAGATCATCGGAACCCTTGTTATTCTAAACTTAAAGGTTTTTCACTCCTTCATTTATGAGATCATTTGGGTGGTGCTGACCCTACGAGGCTATTTTACAAAACATGTTAAGTCCTTGATGTTTCTCCTTGACTAGATAACTTCCATCATTTTCTACAATGTTTCAAAGTGAGACTGTTCAATTGGGATTAAGCATGGATATGTTGTCAAAAATGATTGCCTGTGTTAAAAGTGATAACTCAATAAAGATATTTCTTCTTTAAAAAAAAAAAGAAAAGAAAAAGCATGGATGTGTTGCAGGTATAACCCTGTTCTCTTTCCTCTTAACACGTTCACTAATCCTTATTAAAAAAAAAAAAAACACATCTCATTGGAATTAACAGTGAAGACAAACTAAATGGTAACATCTTCTGTCCTGAATGTCTCCATTCAGTGATCAGAGGGCATATTTTAATGGCCTACAGTATGTTGCTGATTGTATCATGGTGAAGCAAGCAAGAAGAAACCTCCATTCCACATAACAAATATTAATTAAAGTTTATGAAAGTCTGGGTCTACTACACGACATCAAAATGACCAGGACACTCCATTAGTCTACTTGCAGCCTTACAAATGGATTTTTATAATTTACAACTAAGAAGCAGTCCCAGGAGACAACTGATCACTTACGTTACCATGGCACCCGCCTCTCCCCTGTACTGAAAACCAATGATGAGATTCAATACACAAACCAGTTCACTTATGGCTCACTAGTGCTTGTGTTAGAAAAATAATTGTGCATTTTCATCTGTATGACTGACCATGATCTGCACGAAGTTCCAGCTACACACATCAGCCATTATCCTTGTTATTCATTATAGCTGTGAAACTTGACACCATCTTAAGTGCCTGAAGAGGTATCAACAACATGAGACACACTGTTCTAACAGTATTTTGACAAAACAGGAATCATAATTTTTCCGTCAAGTCACGTGTTTTTTTCAAAATCTGTTAACTGAATGAAGAGAGAGAGAGACTGCAGAACAAGAGAGATGAGGATGTTTCTCTTTACCCCAATGTAGGGCAGCCTCAAAGGTAGTGTATTTAGAGATGTGGGGTGAAGAGGGAGCAGATGGGCTGGGGTTCTATAGTTTTTAGGTGCAGACAAGTGATGTTGATGCTGACTGCATAGTTTTGATGGAATTAGCTCTGACAAAAGTATATTTGGTGTTTTGCCATACACTTCCAAAAAAGAAACTTCTAGAAAATCTTATATGGCAGGTGAGAAGACTAAAGTATTATGCCAGCATTGTCAGTGAAATCAACATCACCAGCACATATCCTCAGACAATAATTCTTCTAGAATAGATACTGTAAGAATATTTCCACCTGTATCACCAAGCAAATGTTATACTCCCTGATCAGTAACAGCCAAAGGTCCTGTGTTGGTTGATGAAACATCTTGAAGATATGCTGAATGTAAACCTTATGAAAGCAGATAAATTAATCATGACAGCCAAAGGTCCTGTGTTGGTCAATGAAAACATCCTGAAGATATGCTGAATGTAAACCTTATGAAAATAGATAAATTAATCACAAGATTAGAAAATCTAGTCACCAACCGGTTTTAGTGACACAAGCTCCTTCAAGTTAGGATTGCATTGTAGGAAAATATTTTGATCTGATCTCAGTGCTGAAAAGACAATGTAGGAAGGAAAGGGAACAGAATCACAACCAGCAATTCTTTCTTGTATGTTCAAATGTGGAAACTTTGTGTGGACAGATCCATGGTTCTGCAATTAACAAACTACTGAGTCCCCTCAGAATCCATAAATAAATCATGATAACCATGGTAGAGACAGTACTTGTACCAAGGAATCACCATCATTGTCCCATTCTAGATTCTTGCTCTTCTGTTACCACTTTTAGGCTATCATGATTCCCTCTAAAGGAAACTAAAAAGTATTACCTGTTTTTTTGTAGAAAATGGGGCTACATGACAGCCATGTTTCATTGGCTGGGCAAAGGGAAAGCAGGAATGAAGCAGCACAAAGAATAAAGGCAGATTATCCTAAATAAGGGCATTTTTCCTTCCCATCAAAAAAAATGTTCTTTTCTAATACCTCTTGGTAACTAAGTTAAATTTATTTCTATAATGGGCATGCTTCTGGCAGGGGAGCTTGTCTCAGGCAAAGCAACATAATTTCTGGTACACGTCTTGCCGCTGAATTTGCTGTATACAATGTCAATCGCTTATGCTGTGTTGCAGTGAAAAGGGAGATGGCATAAATCTAAAATTAGCAATGGTGGTAACTGAGAAAATGTTTCTTAAAGCATACAGCAAATAGCCCATCTGTCAGTAATTCTATTTGCTATGCAGTTTGGAATCTATGTTAAACTACTGGAGGGTATATGTTACCACCTTCATAATAACAATTATCTGATGGAATAAAATCAGACAGTGGGTGAGTCAAGATATGAGATAGTGGAAAATCAAAAGTCCATGTCAGATCAGTGCAAGATGTGTATAAATTATGCTTTGTAATATCCACCTCAAAGCAAGTCCTAGATGATATCACGGCCAGTAATTTGAGCGAAATATTAATGGACTTGAGACTGTTTGGATGCTCTTTATCCTTGAAATTACTCTTTTCCACAGGTGAACAAGATAATCACAAAGAGAAGACTGGTTTTGTTTTTAAAAGAAAGAGCAATCTTATACCTGTATTACCTACTAATGTAGATTGTTTTTTGAAAATGTGTGAAAATGATTTTTATGCTTACTTGTTAGGGTGTGAACATAAATCCACGTTTCATAATATAAGTAAAGATGAATGGAATTCTATACATGCTTTAAGCGATAACGTTGAACTGACAATAAAACCTGCAGATAAGGGAGGGGGGATTGTGCTGTTGAATACTAAAGACTACAATGCCACAATGCTTGAAATGCTAGAAGATGCTGAGACCTATATGGAAATTAATTATGAGAAATTAGATGAAGTAATAAAAGAGATATATAATGATTTCTATGATTTTCTTATGTGTAGACAAATTGACCATGAACTATATCTGTATTTTTTAGTAGAACATCCATGTGTACCTTATATTAAGGGTTTACTCAAAGTACATGAAAATATCTTTCCGTTGCCAATGCGACCAATAGTAGTAGGCAACGGATG
Source organism: Protopterus annectens (assembly GCF_019279795.1). Taxonomy (NCBI): domain Eukaryota; kingdom Metazoa; phylum Chordata; order Ceratodontiformes; family Protopteridae; genus Protopterus; species Protopterus annectens. The sequence goes on from NC_056743.1 coordinate 940,959,435, forward strand.
GGTAACAGAAACAATTTCTTTATTCTCAGAAAAGAAATTGAGTCCATTGATTCAGAACATACCCTCTATATTAAGGGACACATATCAACTTCTTGATGCATTGAATTCATCGTTCAGCAATGGTTTACCTGAAGCCTGTTTGTTAGTTACATTGGATGTTAAGAATTTATTCACCTCTATCCCAAACAATTATGGCTTAGAAGCGATTAGGGAAATATTAAATGGTAGTACAGATTTTACCACTGATGAACAAATATTACTTAGTGCTCTGTTAGATATGGTTTTATCCAATAATATATTTACATTTAACAACAGACTATATTTGCAGAAATGGGGGGTAGCCATAGGGACCCCATGTGCAAATACATATGCTAATTTGGTTGTATACCATTGGGAAAAATAATTTCTTTTCAACAGTACATACTATACAAAAATATTATTATATAAAAGGTTTGTAGATGATATATTACTTTTTTGGAATGGGACTTTAAATGATTTAACTGAATTTATTCAGTACTTAGAATCTACTACTAGGTTCTTTAGATTCACTATGGAATTTTCCAGAGATACCATTGACTTTCTAGACATTACCATCAAAAAAGACATTTTGGGTCATTTAAGTACATCTTTATATAGAAAATCATGTTGGAAGAACACCTTACTTCATTTCAATAGCATGCATCCAAGATTTACATTTCATAACATTGTTAAGAGTCAGTTTATAAGACTTACTAGACTCTGTCAAGATCCATTGACACTAAAAGAACAAGTAGATTTATTAGAAGGGTTATTTTTAGAAAGGGGTTATAACTATAAGATGGTCAGAGGGACCAAGAATTTAATATTTAATGGTAAGTCAGAGGTTAACCAATGGAACTATAGGTATCATAAAAGATTAGACAAAGTTAAGAAAGAATCTAAGGTGACTTTCATTACCAGATTTATTAATGACAACAAGGCCATTATCAAGATTATATCTGATAATTGGCATGTACTTACAACTGACACGGACATAAAGAAGATAGTAGGAACTAGACCGAGTTTCACTTACAGAAACAGCAAGAATTTAAAAAGGTTACTTTGCATTGAACATAATTATCCAGAAGTTAGGCATTTCAGATCATTTAAGAAGTATGTTACTTTTGCATGTGGCAAATGTAACATGTGCAATATGATTTCAAAAGAACAGATCTTTATACATCCTACTCCGAATTATAAATTTGAACCTAGGTTTTTTGCTTCGTGCAATGATACGACCCTTATATATTTAGCAAATTGTGGGCAATGTCATACATTTTATATAGGCATGACCACTAGGAGACTGAAAGACAGGATATATAATCATACTTATGACACCAAGAAATCAGATCAGCGAAATGCCCTAGCCAAACATTCTATGTTTCATAAAGGTCATAATTTTAAATTCAGGGTACTTCAAATAATACCCCTTACTAAGAGAAGGGGTAATAACATCAATAATTTAGAAACCATCGAATTAAAATGGATTTTAAAATTAAGAGCACATCAAGACCCTGGTCTCAATCAGTTCATCAGCATAAAACCTTTGCTTGAAGCACGGAAGTTTAAATAAGCAAGATTTTTCTACTTAGTTATATTCACTACACTTAATATTGTATATTTTTATTTTTTAGATTATATTTCATACATTTTATATTTAATGTTTATTTTATTTTATTTCATCATACATATTTATTTTGATACATTACATTCTTACATATTAAGCCATATGGCTATAACTAGAACATTTCTACACATAGCAATTTGAAGGTTGAATTGTGGATTTGAACTGAAGCTACATTTGATATTCATATGTTTTGCCTTATACCATCAAGTTACAAGTTCAATTATGTAATGATGATTTAATTAATTGATTGATTGATGCTGAATGTTTTAATGAACTTAAATGTATAAAAAGCTAGAGTTTTAGTAATTAAAATAGATTTGATGAAGGGTACCCTGGGAATACGCGAAAGCGCTCATCTTTTTTAATAAATTTGGTCTTTATTTTATTACATCGTGGTGGTCCGTTTCCGGTTTTTACTCATCAATTAACAAACTAATGAGTCCCCTCAGAATCCATAAATAAATCATGGTAGCCATGGTAGAGACAGTACTTGTACCAAGGAATCACCATCATTGTCCCATTATAGATTCTTGCTCTTCTGTTACCACTTTTAGGCTATCATGATTCCCTCTAAAGGAAACTAAAAAGTATTACCTGTTTTTTGTAGAAAATGGGGCTACATGACAGCCATGTTTCATTGGCTGGGCAAAGGGAAATCAGGAATGAAGCAGCACAAAGAATAAAGGCAGATTATCCTAAATAAGGGCATTTTTCCTTCCCATCAAAAAAAAAATGTTCTTTTCTAATACCTCTTGGTAACTAAGTTAAATTTATTTCTATAATGGGCATGCTTCTGGCAGGGGAGCTTGTCTCAGGCAAAGCAACAGCATTTCTGGTACACGTCTTGCCGCTGAGTTTGCTGTATACAATGTCAATTGCTTATGCTGTGTTGCAGTGAAACGGGAGATGGCATAAATCTAAAATTAGCAATGGTGGTAACTGAGAAAATGTTTCTTAAAGCATACAACAAATAGCCCATCTGTCAGTAATTCTATTTGCTATGCAGTTTGGAATCTATGTTAAAGTACTGGAGGGTATATGTTACCACCTTCATAATAACAATTATCTGATGGAATAAAATCAGACAGTGGGTGAGTCAAGATATGAGATAGTGGAAAATCAAAAGTCCATGCCAGATCAGTGCAAGATGTGTGTAAATTATGCTTTGTAATATCCACCTCAAAGCAAGTCCTGGATGATATCACGGCCAGCTCTATGACAGTGAGACCTGACGGGAGCCCAAAAGGATTGACTATTAATCCAGCACTAGAACAGACAGCAAGAAAAGGTGGAAGTCAGCGGCAAGTGTCACTTCACCTGTATTGAGGGGCCAGCACCTACTGGAGAAGGGTATATAGTATGCACTACCTACAACTGACACCTGGGACCACATAACATGATGGCCTTCACCTACACACACACATACACACACACACACACACACACACACACACAGGAGAAAGCAAAGCAGGAATAGAAAAGAGGCAGAAAATGTAAAAGTACCCTGAAAGCTACAGTAATGATGGCTGCCTCTAAGATCAGCTCGGGGAAAAACAAAGTGAAATCATTGGTGATGGCCGCCACAGTCCTAGGCAATGGAAAACCAGAAAAAGCATACAAAAAAGAAAGCTGGATGGTATTATGATGCATGTAGTTAAGTTGTACAGCATACGCTAGTAATCTAAGCCAAATGCTTAGAGTGTAGCCTACTTTTTAGCTTTGGATCAGATTTGTTACTTAGCCTGTTGCATCTATTTATTTCTATCCTTATTATTACTACTTATTGCATCTCTACTGTCCTGGGTTTTCCTTGCTTGTCAGTTCTATTATTCTCTCAGTGACTGCATCTGAAACTAGAACAGTTAGGTGCAGACTAACGATCTGCAGTTAGCACTGCTGTCTCAGAGAGGCTCCTAATAATGAGCGAGAGCCCTACTATTGTAAAAAAAAACTGCAATTCCACCTCTCAGACAGCAAATTCTGAATCTCATTGCAGGAAGATTTAAGCAGTTTTGAATAGGTGCTTTACCTCTCCCACACCTATGACCATGCTAACAATATATACTTACCTGTAAGGCTACTATATCTTAAAGTAGGGAGAATACACCAAGATACCACATACCTAGACTTATATTCTCCACTCATGATCACAATCTCTGCATTATAAGAATCATGCTTGAAACAATCACCTTATGACAGTTTTTGGTTCTCCAATCTGCTTTCCTAATGTGTTCCTTTGTGCAGAATCTGCTTCTTTTGTCTCTGTCCCTGTAAGTTTTGCTGGTGGCCCCACTTTCCTCCTATATTCAAAGACATGCCATAAGCATGCACATGCGTGTGTGCATGTGTGTGTGTGTGTGTGTGTGTGTGTGTGTGTGTGTGTGTGTGTGTGTGTATGCATTTGTATCCTGCAATGCATTAACATTCCAGCCAGTACTGGTTCTTGGCCTTATACCCATTCTTTGCTGGTGTAGTTTTAGGCTCCCCCAGTAAACCTGAATAGGGTAAAGTGATATCAGAAAATGAATTAATAAATAATGACCTAGTCAACACAACCATAATTAATCAACAAGCAGGTTCATTAATGAGTCGGATTGCCTAACCATTATTGTATTAAGTGTAAAAGTAACCAATATACCATTATGTGGGAAGTGCTACATTTAACTACTATAATTACTACTGTTACAAAATATTACTAAACCGAATGTTACATCTCTTATCTAGTACATTTCATGTTATATCTGTTGCTACTACCACTGCAACTGTTATACTGTACATTGTTAAATTTTCTACTATGTTACTGACATTTGTGGTAACAGCTATGACTGTCTGCAGTAACTGCTACATGGTAACCGTAAGGATCATTCTGTTACTGTTAGGTTCTGTCAATTGTTATATTAACCAGTGTACCATTATCTGTTACTACACAAACTGTTAGATTATCACTTGTTACAGTAACTGTTGCACTAGTGATTTTTCCAGAAAAAAAACTTTTATTCTGTACACTGTTCAGTTAGCATCCCTGCCTAAGATGTGAATCCTGTAATAAAAAATGCCAAAAATACTAAACTAGGTATATAGATGCCTAGCATTCAGGTTACCTGAATGAATTCATCTACAGTCTTTTCTACTGAATATCAGTAATCAAGATTGCTAACCCTACATTACACAACACAACTAATTTGAAGCTGTCCAAGTGTAGGAGATATTGAAAAGGGTAGATGGTTGGAAAAAAGGTCAGAAGAATCACAAAAACAAGAAAATATTATCACCCCAAAATCTGGATTATGCAGCAGCATTGTGTGTGCACCAAAACAAACCACAGAATGAGGATGTGCAGCAGGCATCTGTCATGTTGAGTGGGTACACTACATTGTGTGAATAAAACATGGTAAGGGAAATTTAATAAAGCTTACACAAAATTCTTTCCTGTGTGCAAATTATCGAGTGATGCACACACGGGCACAAACAATTTTAGATTCAATAAACGCTGAGTACTGGTGAGCAATCACACTCACGCACTCACAACTATGGAACCTTTTGTGCAATGCAAATTTGGGCTTAAATAGCTGAATTTTATGCAAATTAACCAGGTGGAGTGATCCAACAACCCGTAATGCATCTGTGTAGATTCCATGTCTGTGTTAGTAGTGTACAGGGAAATCTTCCGCATACAGGAGTCAACACTGAAAGAAGGGGATGTAAAAGTCCACAAATATGGACATAATACCCCTGAAAAGGTAAGATCCCATACATAAATGTTGGAATCGTACACTATGAATGTCTGAAAACAGCAGGAATTATGTCAAATTAATATTTATTTTTTTAAATTCCCACGTTTGCACTATGTGCCACATTGCACAAACATGTTTAACATAAAAATAAAAACAAATTTTAAAAGAACACTATAATATACTCTAGACAAAAGTACTGTAAGACCTTGCATCAGGTCTGCACAATCATACTTTCATACTGTTAACCAGCTTACACAGCTATGAACCATGTAGTTTCTAGACTATCAGCACAAATGTTATGCAAATGAGGGGTAAATGCCGTGGATATGTTGAACTGCTAAACGGTGCAACCGTGTACGGATAACCACTTTGTGTAGGCTCCTACACTGTCTTTGTATTCCCACTGGCTGTGGATGACATTGGGTGGGGGGGTTTGTCATGTCAGTTTTAGGAGTTTTTTTATGATTAGAAAAAATGATCAATTTCAACAATTGGCTAAGCTTCTGGTGTCATTCAAAGGGGATCCAGTGTCTGTCAGCCTGGGATGACATGCTCGACAAGCCTTGTTGCTTCACAAAAGACGACTTGCACCTGTCACCCCTAGGCTTTCGAATACTGGCCAAGGCTCTTGCTGCCCCCATAGTGCCTTTTTTAGGCAAGGCTCAAAAGTCAAACCCACCTCTGTAAACAGCACAAATAAAAAAATCACCCACTCCGGAATCATAGATAAACTTACTAAGCTGGGCATTAATCCCTACGTCACCCAATGGGTTGCTAACTAGCTTACTGATAGAACCCACACTGTAAAAGTAGCCAACTCCAAATCCAGCTCCAGACAAGTGACAAGTGGAGTACCTCAGGGTTCAGTCCTGGGACCACTCTTATTTGGCATCTACTTCTCTGAAGTACAGGCCAACATTAAGGGATTCTGGATAACAAAGTTTGCAGATGACTGCAAACTGGGAGCCATTATTGAATCCCCAAATGATGTGGATACTCTACAAAAGGGCCTTACAGAAACAGATGCTTAGTGCCAGAGCCATGGGCTCAAGCTTAATACCAAGAAATGTATAGTTATCCCCTTTGGGAAAAAACATGTACCCGTGAATTACCATATAGGTGGCAGTACACTAAACACCAAAAGTGTGATAAGAGACGTAGGGACACAGGTGGACAGTGGTCTCACCTTCGATAACCACATCACCACAACAGTCAGGAAATCCTTCTATGTGGCACACCTCATCACTAAGGGCTTTTCATCCAGAAAAAAGGAGGTCATTGTCCCACTGTACTCATCCCTCATTAGACCCATTATAGAATACAATGCCCCATTTGGTATATACCTCTCAAGACATCTGAAACAACTGGAAAGGCCGCATAAATACCTCACTAAAAGAATCACAGGCCTAAAGCAGATGCCCTATGCTGACCACCTTAAAAAACACCAGCTATACTCTGTCGCATATCGTCTACTCAGAGGCAATCTCTGCTTAACATACAAGGCCATGTCAGACCCAGAGCTGTTGGACATGCTACACTTAAAGAAATCCCAATCCCTCAGAGCCACATGCTCCAGGGATCTAAACCTTGTCATCACAATAAACAAAACATGCTGGAGGGATAGGTTCCTGACCCAGAGACTCCCCAGACTCTGGAATAGATTGCCCATACATGTCAAGCAGAGTGCCTCTTTGGCCCTCTTCAAAAGGAACCTTGATGATTGGATGGGAGAAAGGAAATTCACCCCGGGGATCATGTCAGTCGCCCTGCTAGACAGAGGTCCAGGGAAGTAAATAGTGTGGGAAGAAATAGCCAGGGAATTGTTATGGCTAGGCTTGTATAGGCCCTAGGGCTGATAGCCTAGTACCAACCTATGAACCTATGAGGGTTATGCTACTCATCTCCAGGAGTTTAAATCTCAAAATGCACGTGCTCAAAGCACTCCTCAGTATGGAGAACATTGACATCTGTGCAGTAACTGAAACCTGGTTCAAGGCTCCACAGAGCACCCCAGCACTACCAGGCTACAACTCATACCACACATTTCGGCCACAGAACATGAACCGAAACACAAAAGGAGGGGGTGTAATCATATTCATCAAGGACACCTACACCTCCAGGTTAGTGGCGCAGCATGATACTGCCGAGATCATCCATGTGCAACTAACATCAGGCAAATCTGCAATGCAAATTGTGGCCTGCTACAGATCACGCTCCATGACCCAAGACCACCACTCTGCCTTTCTGGAGACACTGGAAACATGAAGGTCCTACTGAACACCCTGATATTGGACGATTTCAATTACCCTACCATTAACTGGGAAAACTACTCAAGTACAAACTCCCAGGTGCAGCGCTTCCTGGAATTTATCAAATCAAATGCCCTGGATCAGCTGGTAAACTCCCCTACCAGAGGTGAAAAATATTGGACCTGGTCATCACCAACATGGGTGACAGGTGTTCCACACTGGAGGTCAACCCGTCACTGGTTAGATTAGACCATAAACTAATCACTCTGGATGTCCACACCACACCACCACCTCCAACCAAGGAAACCAGAGTGAAAAACTTTTCTACAGCAAACTTCACCTTACTTAAGACAGAGGTGGTAAGTTTCACAGCCCCCACGTTAAAGGATAACAGTGTCCAAGATGCAGGAACCTTTACAAATGCACTCTATGAGCACCTACAAGGATGCATGGATTGTGCCATCCCTAGAAACAACCAAGCCTCACTCCCCTAAGAGAAGGAAACCAGTCTGGTGGACCCCTGCCATAAACAGGCCATACAATAGAAGGATGAAACTAGTTCAGAAAAAAAGCAAATCCCAAGAAGGAAAGACATCCCTGATCAGTATCAGTAAGAAACTAAGGTCCCTCATAAAATCCTCCAAGGCTAACTTTGAAAGAAAAATAGCCAAGGATTCAAAAGATAACCACAAAGCCTTCTTTAGCTATGTCAAGAATCTAAGCGGCAACTCACAGATATGCTCTGAGCTTAGTGCAAAATAGCACAAAATATACTGAACCCACTGATATTGCCAACATCCTGGCAGATAGAGTCAGTGCAAACTTCACCTCCCTCTCACCCCCAAAAGGGCCCACAACAATACCAGAAAAGTGTAGTGTCCCAGAAATCAGACGCACAGGTGAAAACAGCCCTTTCAAAAGCCATAAGCACAGCGTTAATGGGGCCAGATGGTGTCCCAGGCTGCATCTTGCACGAATTACAGAACAAACTAACCCTCCACCTAAACACACTGTTCAACCTCAGCCTCTCCACAGGCTACGTGCCCATAGAATGGCACACAGCAAAGGTTATTTCACTCCACAAAGGAAGGGCCACAACTGACCCTGGTAACTATCGCCCATAAGCCTGACTAGCCTGGCCTGCAAGGTTATGGAGTGCATCATCATGGAACTCATTAACAAAGACATTGGGAACCTCCAAACACTTGACACGACCCAGTTCGGCTTTGTTAAGGGCAGATTATGCCTACTATACCTGGTTGACTTCTTCGAGACAGTCACCAAGGCCATAGATGAGGGGAAGCCAGTTCACATAGCCTGCCTTGACCTCACCAAGGCTTTTGACACTATTCCCCACTCAGGAATTATAGAAAAACTCACCAGCCTGAACATAAACCCCTACGTCACAAGATGGGTTGCCAACTGGCTTACAGACAGTACTCACTGTAAGAATAGCGGGCTCCAGGTCCGATTCTAAACCAGTCACAAGTGGTGTCCCACAAGGCTCGGTCCTGGGACCCCTACTGTTCAGCATATACTTCTTAGAAGTACAGGCAAACACAGGAGGACTATGGCTAACCAAGTTCACTGATGACTGCAAACTGGGAGCCATAATTGACTCTCCGGCTGACACGGACATTCTCCAAAAGGGCCTTACTGAGACAGACACCTGGTGTCAAAGTCATGGTCTCAAGCTAAATGCAAAAAAATGCATAGTCATCCCGTTTAGGAAAAACAAAACAACCATGAATTACCACATAGGTGGCAACCCCCTTAATGCAGAAGAGGTAATAAGAAATCTGGGGATCCAGGTAGATAGTAATCTCTCCTTTGACAATCATATTGCCAAAGTAGTTAGGAAATCCTTCTATGTAGCCCATCTAATTACTAAAGGGTTCGCATCTAGAAATAAAGAGGTTATAGTGCCCCTCTACCCGTCAATCATTAGACCTATCATAGAGTACAATGCCCCATTTGGGATGTACCTCACAAGACACTTCCAACAGCTGGAAAGACCACAAAAGTACCTCACCAAGAGGATTACTGTCCTCAAACATATGTCCTATGCAGCCCGACTGGAAAAACTCCTGCTGTACTCAGTCGCATATCGCTTACTCAGAGGTGATCACTCCCTGACTTACAAAGCCATGTCCAACTCAGAATTGATGGACATGCTCCACCTAAAGAAATCCAAGCCACTGCGAGCCACTCGCTCTAGTGAGCTAAACCTCACCACAACAATAAATAGAACATGCTGGAGGGATAGATTCCTGTCACAGAGACTCCCCATGCTTTGGAACAAAATTCCTAACTACATTAGGCAGAGCCCCTCACTAACACTCTTCAAGAGAAACCTTGATGAGTGGATTGGTAACAGAAAATACACCCCTGGGATCACTTCATTGGCTCTTCTTGACAGAGGCTCAGTTAATTAATCAATGGGGCGGTGAAAGCTGACACACTCTGGCTAGGCTTATAAATGCCCTCGGGCAGATAGCCTAGTACCTACCTATGAACCTATGAACCTATTAGTGTGCTTGTCTGTGCAGCTAGCCACTTGCCGCAAATGGTTTAGGTGTAGCTAGGCTTGTTTTCATGAGCAGACCACCCACGTCCCAGTCATGAGCTAGACAGCTATAAATGGAAACTGGATGTATTCGATTAATATACAGTTTTAAAACAGAGAAATCATACTGGCCACAGAGTCCAAAAGCAAGAGAGAACCACACGGAATTAGCATACCAAAACTTTAATCAAAGTTTTCGGCTGAAAATAGACTCATACAGACTTCATCAGAATACCAACATTAACAGCCAACTAAGTTTAAATACCAATATAAACCAATCAAATCCATTTTCAATCAATTAACACTTAATTACACATTTAAATCAAATGAAGTACCAAGAAACAATTTCTCATAAAACTACATAAATACACATATACAAATATAAAATATGTAAATAAATATAGTCTCCATATTAATACTTAATATTTTATTTCCTAATAAATAATCTTCTATCCCTTAAAAATATTTTATATTAACCATGTCATTGAGTCCTGGAAATTTATCAGCTCCCAGTTTAATCTGCAATAGCGTCTCCCTTTGGTCTATATAATTTTTAAAGTCACCTCCTCTACTATCTGCCAAACAATGTTCTAAAATGGTGAACTGAATTTTTTTAATTGAAAATGGATTTGCTTGGTTTATATTGGTATTTAAACTTAGTTATATGTTAATGTTGGTATTCCGATGAAGTCTGTATGAGTCTGTTTTCAGACGAAAGCATTGATTAAAATTTTGGTACGCTAATTCCGTGTGGTTCTCTCTTGCTGTTGGATTCTGTGGCCAGTGTGATTTTTCTGTTTTGGTTCTGTTTCTTCACAAGTCGGTGTGTTTTTTTTAGTTTAATATACAGTTTTGCATAGCTATACTGTACAATGCTGTGCACAGCACAGTGTCGTGCACTAAAGTAGGGCCTTTAAATCATGTAAATTATATCCTAAGCAGGAGAACTGCATCATAATTAGCAAATCCCACATGGTGGACCTACTCCAGAACTGGATAAAGTATGCATACACCCTACAGTCTGATTTTTCCTCAGTACTCTGAACCATTGGAGTACAGACTTGGAAATTTTAACTGAGATAATGCTAGGGGCTGCTGCAGCTATTCTACATCTGTATGTGCTAGATGCTGAAGTCAGTGCTGCTGGTGCTGCTGACAATAGGCCGAGAAGGAGAAGAGTGTTTAGGCCCAGGGTAACCTTCCAGGAGCTACATGAGCTGGAGATCGTAGAGTGCTACAGGGTGGACAGGGACATATTACAAGAATTAAGTGAGCTCTGCCACCCTCAGCTCAGAGCCAGAGCTAACAGAGGGGAGCCTATCCCATTTGAAAGGTATGTGTATCTCTTAGGATACTAGCTACAGGTACTTTTCAAAGACCAACTGGGGACATGAAGGTGGTGTCACAGGCATCTGCATCTAGGATACTGTACCAGTTCCTGGATGCTATGCTCCCACATGCCAGTGAGCACATATCTTTTCCCCTTTCCTCTGAGGTGAGGGCCAGCAATATGCAACATTTCTACCATGTAGCACACTACCCTGAAGTACTGTGTGCCATAGATCACACTTATGTACACATCAAGGCACCACCTGGCAAGCAGGATAGAATCTACATTAACCACAAGGGATACTACTCCATCAACTGGCAAGTCATGTGCAATGCCCAGGGGATTATCATGAATGTGTGTGCTGGCAACCCTGGCAGTTATCATGACTCCCATACCTGGCACACATCACAACTGTAACAGATGTTTGCTAGGGGGGACATCCTACAAGGCCATTAACTGGGGGATGCTGACTATGTCTTGGAACCGTGAATGATGGCACCAATCAGAAATGCATACTCTCTCATGGAGAATGCCATAATGAGGCACACGCAGAAACTAGTAACATCACAGAGCATGTGTTTGGGCTTCTGAAGTCATGGTTCCAGTACCTCGATATATCTGGTGGAGCCTTGCAGTGTACTCTATGCACATGTGCACAAATATTCACAGTATGTGCCATG